>NW_025048787.1:0-82936 GCF_016746365.2 Drosophila yakuba | reverse complement strand
GGCAGTTCACTGGCCCCGTACGACCTCTTCAATAATATTCCCAAATTGAGTTAAAACTAAGAAAAAATTTTAATTAACAATCTTTATGTTATAGTTTTCTGTTACTTTCTAAATATTGGACTGACCGATATAATTACATTATTTCCAAACTGTCATTCGCAGAATTTTGATTTTTTATAGATGTTTGAAGGTAACGTGGTTCTTGCTCCGTATGACTATTTCAGTGTTCTAAAGGAAGTTAGCACTAATAAAAAATATAAAACAACTGTTTTTATATTAACCTTTTCTTTTATTTTATTAATGTTGGGCTAACAATTAAAATAACAATATTTCGATTCTTTCATTAGCAGAATTTCTATTTTTTAGAAATGTTTGAAGTTTCAGTGCCGTTTGCCCCTTATAAACATTTCAATAATATATTCAGCTGAACTTAACACAAAGACAAAATATAGAATATCAATTCTGTTATTATTTTCTATATATAATATTATATTCTAATATATTCTATTATAAATAGGCTGCAAAAGAAAAATTTAAATCTCATTGAATGTGGTTTGTGGTCCTGAAAAGGACCGATTGTAGAGTATGCTAGGGCTTTGGCTGCCAATTGAAGCCTTGCCAACTTAAGCACGCTCGCCGCGGATGCGTCGCGCTAATTGGATGTCCTTCGGCATTATGGTGACACGTTTGGCATGAATGGCACACAAGTTGGTATCTTCAAAGAGACCAACCAGATAGGCTTCGCTAGCTTCCTGCAGGGCCATAACAGCCGAGCTCTGGAATCGCAAGTCAGTCTTAAAGTCCTGAGCGATTTCACGCACCAGACGCTGGAAAGGCAGTTTGCGGATCAGAAGCTCTGTGCTCTTTTGGTAGCGACGGATCTCACGCAAGGCCACTGTTCCAGGGCGATAGCGGTGGGGCTTCTTTACACCTCCAGTCGCAGGGCGCTCTTGCGAGCGGCCTTAGTAGCCAGTTGTTTGCGTGGCGCCTTTCCACCAGTCGATTTACGTGCAGTTTGCTTGGTACGAGCCATTTCCGATTTGAGTTTCACCACAGTTCACGTTCACTACTTCACGTTTCAAAACACAATAAACGATCAGAGCATTTGCTACCTACTTATATAGCAAGCGTGGATGGTGAGAAAGAGAAAGAGAAACAGAGGCCATCTCATTGACGAGCGAGGAACGAAACGAACATATCATTCGTACTCTCTCGGGTTTTTGGCGTTTTACGTATAAATAGAGGCACACAGAAAATGTTGAAATTAGTTCTTCAGTGACTTTCGGACTGTGTGTGTGCAGAATAGTATAAAACAGTGAATAATGACTGGTCGTGGTAAAGGAGGCAAGGGATTGGGAAAAGGTGGCGCCAAGCGTCATCGCAAAGTGCTTCGTGATAACATCCAAGGTATCACGAAGCCTGCTATCCGCCGTTTGGCTCGTCGTGGCGGTGTGAAGCGCATATCTGGACTCATATACGAGGAAACGCGTGGTGTTCTGAAGGTTTTCTTGGAGAACGTAATTCGTGATGCCGTCACCTACACCGAACACGCTAAGAGAAAGACTGTTACAGCCATGGATGTTGTGTACGCTCTGAAGAGGCAAGGCCGCACTCTCTACGGATTTGGCGGTTAAAAAAAAAGTCCTGTACTTTTATTAAGCAATCGGTCCTTTTCAGGACCACCACTAACTTTTTAAAAGGAGGTACATTTTCAAAAAATATGTCCTTTTATTGGTTGGGAACCCCAAGAATGAGGTAGTCCGCTATTGCATCAAACTAAATGTCGATCATTGATTGCTTCTTCAGGTAGACCAAATTGAGAGTATAGTGTGTATATATTGATAGATTCATAACATGGCTTTGTACAGACTGTACTGAATTCAGACACCGTGTGTATATCAACGCATCGTGGAGTGCGAAAAATAAAAAAACTACTTTATATTTTATATAATAGAAAATTTGAAAAATCTTACTGCATATATAAATAAAATATGACAATTCCTAAAATAATTTTTTGTATAATTTATTCAATACAACATAATAGTAACGTAGTTAAAAAATTTTTCAAATCTTTGGTAACAATTTGGTCGTCCTGAAAAGGACGGTTTGATTGATGATTTTATGTACAAGTAGGTATTCAGCTTTTGAAACGTTTAGTTTAAGCCTTCTTCTCGGTCTTTTTGGGCAACAGAACAGCCTGAATATTCGGCAAGACTCCACCTTGGGCAATAGTGACGCCGGAGAGCAGCTTGTTTAACTCCTCGTCGTTGCGGATGGCCAGCTGTAAATGACGCGGAATAATTCTAGTCTTCTTGTTGTCACGAGCAGCATTGCCTGCCAACTCGAGAACTTCAGCGGCCAGATATTCCATTACGGCTGCTAGGTAAACTGGAGCGCCTGCACCAACACGCTCGGCGTAGTTGCCCTTCCGGAGCAGACGGTGAATACGGCCCACAGGGAATTGAAGACCGGCACGGTTGGAGCGGGACTTTGCCTTTCCCTTCACTTTGCCACCTTTTCCACGTCCAGACATTTTGCTTTGCGTTTATTTCACTTAGTTCACTTAACACACGGAACACGAATGCTGGCCGAACCCCGGCAGGGAAATATTTATACTTTTTCGTCTGCCAGCGCTTTCAGTTAGGGGTGGGTGACTTAGACCTGAAATGATTGTTCGTAAAAAAGTATAAAAATGAACGCGTTCAGAGCCACATTATGATAAGTGAATTGTGTTTGTGAAAATATAAGTAAAGTGAATAATGCCGCCGAAAACTAGTGGAAAGGCAGCCAAGAAGGCTGGCAAGGCTCAGAAGAATATCACCAAGACCGACAAGAAAAAGAAGCGCAAGAGGAAGGAGAGCTATGCCATCTACATTTACAAGGTTCTCAAGCAGGTCCATCCTGACACCGGCATTTCATCTAAGGCGATGAGCATCATGAACAGCTTTGTAAATGATATTTTCGAGCGCATTGCTGCCGAGGCGTCTCGTCTGGCTCACTACAACAAGCGCTCGACCATCACCAGTCGAGAAATCCAAACGGCTGTTCGCCTGCTTCTGCCGGGAGAGTTGGCCAAGCATGCTGTCAGTGAGGGAACCAAGGCTGTCACCAAGTACACCAGCTCCAAATAATTTGTTCCTACGAATGCTGCGGACATTAATCCAAAACGGCCCTTTTCAGGGCCACAATGTGTTTCACCAAGGAAATGTATTTTTCAATATATCGTCGATTTCAACTTATCCATTCCCACTATGGGGTTAAAATTGTTCAAATTTGTTTAGATATATACCAAAAAATCGGAAACGAAAACTCAATACGCTCAAAAAGCAACGTAATTCAATAACCAGACACGACGCGATGGTTGCCAATAAAATTAATGGAGCATTTTAATTTTCAAATAGCATTTAAATGAAAGTTTTTTCTCTTGCAACGAATCGTTGTAGCCCTGAAAAGGGCTTGTTTAAACAAATTTCAGATGTTGAAATCTAAAATTTTGATTGCGAACATGTACTAACTACTGTACTTTTTCACAATTTACTTCTTGGCGGCCGTAGTCTTTGCTTTCGGCTTCTTGGCCGTAGCAGAAACCGCTGCTTTCTTCGCAGTCTTTTTGGGTTTTGCAGACGCCGCTGGCTTTGCCTTTGGGGCTTTGGCTGCTGTAGCCTTCGACTTCGCTGCGGTCGCGGTCGCTTTCGCCTTTGTTGCGGCGGGCTTCGACTTTACGATTCCAGTTTTCTTAGCATCCTTGGCTTTTGCCTTCTCGGTTTTCTTTTTCTCGGCAGTCTTTTTGGTGGCCACAGCCTTCTTAGCCTTGGGCTTTTTGTCAGCAGCCCCAGCGGCAGTTTTTTTGGAGGAAGCACCAGTCTTCTTGGATGCTACCTTCTTGCTTTCCACTTTTTTCTCAGCAGACAAAACCCTCGACTTCGCCTTCGGATCCTTATCCTTCTTGGCGGAGGCCGAAAGTTTAAATGATCCAGATGCACCCTTTCCCTTTGTTTGGATAAGCTTTCCATTGACCACGGCCGATTTTAAGTACTTCTTGATGAATGGAGCTAACTTTTGGGCGTCGCATTTATAAGTGGCAGTGATATATTTTTTTATTGCCAGAAGTGATGAGCCGCCACGTTCCTTTAAATTTTTAATCGAAGCGTCCACCATTTGCTGAGTTGGCGGATGTGACGGCGCCGCATTGGCTTTCTTTGCCTTTGTGCCGGCAGATCCAGATGCCTTTTTTTGGGCCACCTTTTTCTCAACTGTCGCGGATGGGGCAGCCACTGGAGAAGCGGACGTTGCAACTGCAGAATCAGACATTTTTCTTCACTAAGAACACTTTTTTTCTTCAGAAAATGGTCCGCGCGCTGTTTGCCAACCTCCCTCGCTCGGATGAGAATCGAGGAGGAGAGCACTTTGACAATACGACTGCTAGCAGTCATTTACTATGTTGATGTTTGCTTGAAGTGCAAACTTTTTTTTTAAATATTAAGTGTTTAAAATATTTATTAAAAGTAAGTTTTAATAGTTCTACATTCTTAAATAATTATTTTTTCATTATGAATTTTTCAAATGTTGATATATGGTTTTAGTGACTTTTTAATGTTGATTGAACTTGAATATTCACATTTTTATCTAGAGCAATTTATAGAAAAACATGTTTTTAAATTATAAATCATGAAAATAATTTAGAGATTCCCGAAGTTTATTACAACTTCAACTTTCGACCTTTAGGAAAACCTAAAAAAGGAGCGTCTATTATTGTTTGAGATACTTTATTACTTGATTTAAGTTGACAATGAACTACATAAAAAGTTTGCTCTACGGCATCATTCAGCAATAGTTTTTGATTCTAAAAAATACATATATTGTCAAAAACAATGGATTTTTAATATTTTCTTAAAATAATAACGTGTTTGCTTTAGTAGATTAAAGTTTTCATGCATTTTTATAAATAATTTGTCTAAAATAAATCAATTTCCCTACCATATATCAGCCTTCATATAGTATGTCATACAATGTTTTTATTTAATAATAAAATATAAAGCAATCTTTTTTGTATTATCTCTTTCTTTTGTATATTAGATATTGAATTTCCCTACGTAATTAACCAATTTCAAAACAAGTTTTTACAGATCTTTTATTTTTTACAGACGGTTGAAGGGGCAGTTCCACTGGCCCCGTACGACCTCTTCAATAATATTCCCAAATTGAGTTAAAACTAAGAAAAAATTTTAATTAACAATCTTTATGTTATAGTTTTCTGTTACTTTCTAAATATTGGACTGACCGATATAATTACATTATTTCCAAACTGTCATTCGCAGAATTTTGATTTTTTATAGATGTTTGAAGGTAACGTGGTTCTTGCTCCGTATGACTATTTCAGTGTTCTAAAGGAAGTTAGCACTAATAAAAAATATAAAACAACTGTTTTTATATTAACCTTTTCTTTTATTTTATTAATGTTGGGCTAACAATTAAAATAACAATATTTCGATTCTTTCATTAGCAGAATTTCTATTTTTTAGAAATGTTTGAAGTTTCAGTGCCGTTTGCCCCTTATAAACATTTCAATAATATATTCAGCTGAACTTAACACAAAGACAAAATATAGAATATCAATTCTGTTATTATTTTCTATATATAATATTATATTCTAATATATATTCTTTTATAAATAGGCTGCAAAAGAAAAATTTAAATCTCATTGAATGTGGTTTGTGGTCCTGAAAAGGACCGATTGTAGAGTATGCTAGGGCTTTGGCTGCCAATTGAAGCCTTGCCAACTTAAGCACGCTCGCCGCGGATGCGTCGCGCTAATTGGATGTCCTTCGGCATTATGGTGACACGTTTGGCATGAATGGCACACAAGTTGGTATCTTCAAAGAGACCAACCAGATAGGCTTCGCTAGCTTCCTGCAGGGCCATAACAGCCGAGCTCTGGAATCGCAAGTCAGTCTTAAAGTCCTGAGCGATTTCACGCACCAGACGCTGGAAAGGCAGTTTGCGGATCAGAAGCTCTGTGCTCTTTTGGTAGCGACGGATCTCACGCAAGGCCACTGTTCCAGGGCGATAGCGGTGGGGCTTCTTTACACCTCCAGTCGCAGGGGCGCTCTTGCGAGCGGCCTTAGTAGCCAGTTGTTTGCGTGGCGCCTTTCCACCAGTCGATTTACGTGCAGTTTGCTTGGTACGAGCCATTTCCGATTTGAGTTTCACCACAGTTCACGTTCACTACTTCACGTTTCAAAACACAATAAACGATCAGAGCATTTGCTACCTACTTATATAGCAAGCGTGGATGGTGAGAAAGAGAAAGAGAAACAGAGGCCATCTCATTGACGAGCGAGGAACGAAACGAACATATCATTCGTACTCTCTCGGGTTTTTGGCGTTTTACGTATAAATAGAGGCACACAGAAAATGTTGAAATTAGTTCTTCAGTGACTTTCGGACTGTGTGTGTGCAGAATAGTATAAAACAGTGAATAATGACTGGTCGTGGTAAAGGAGGCAAGGGATTGGGAAAAGGTGGCGCCAAGCGTCATCGCAAAGTGCTTCGTGATAACATCCAAGGTATCACGAAGCCTGCTATCCGCCGTTTGGCTCGTCGTGGCGGTGTGAAGCGCATATCTGGACTCATATACGAGGAAACGCGTGGTGTTCTGAAGGTTTTCTTGGAGAACGTAATTCGTGATGCCGTCACCTACACCGAACACGCTAAGAGAAAGACTGTTACAGCCATGGATGTTGTGTACGCTCTGAAGAGGCAAGGCCGCACTCTCTACGGATTTGGCGGTTAAAAAAAAGTCCTGTACTTTTATTAAGCAATCGGTCCTTTTCAGGACCACCACTAACTTTTTAAAAGGAGGTACATTTTCAAAAAATATGTCCTTTTATTGGTTGGGAACCCCAAGAATGAGGTAGTCCGCTATTGCATCAAACTAAATGTCGATCATTGATTGCTTCTTCAGGTAGACCAAATTGAGAGTATAGTGTGTATATATTGATAGATTCATAACATGGCTTTGTACAGACTGTACTGAATTCAGACACCGTGTGTATATCAACGCATCGTGGAGTGCGAAAAATAAAAAAACTACTTTATATTTTATATAATAGAAAATTTGAAAAATCTTACTGCATATATAAATAAAATATGACAATTCCTAAAATAATTTTTTGTATAATTTATTCAATACAACATAATAGTAACGTAGTTAAAAAATTTTTCAAATCTTTGGTAACAATTTGGTCGTCCTGAAAAGGACGGTTTGATTGATGATTTTATGTACAAGTAGGTATTCAGCTTTTGAAACGTTTAGTTTAAGCCTTCTTCTCGGTCTTTTTGGGCAACAGAACAGCCTGAATATTCGGCAAGACTCCACCTTGGGCAATAGTGACGCCGGAGAGCAGCTTGTTTAACTCCTCGTCGTTGCGGATGGCCAGCTGTAAATGACGCGGAATAATTCTAGTCTTCTTGTTGTCACGAGCAGCATTGCCTGCCAACTCGAGAACTTCAGCGGCCAGATATTCCATTACGGCTGCTAGGTAAACTGGAGCGCCTGCACCAACACGCTCGGCGTAGTTGCCCTTCCGGAGCAGACGGTGAATACGGCCCACAGGGAATTGAAGACCGGCACGGTTGGAGCGGGACTTTGCCTTTCCCTTCACTTTGCCACCTTTTCCACGTCCAGACATTTTGCTTTGCGTTTATTTCACTTAGTTCACTTAACACACGGAACACGAATGCTGGCCGAACCCCGGCAGGGAAATATTTATACTTTTTCGTCTGCCAGCGCTTTCAGTTAGGGGTGGGTGACTTAGACCTGAAATGATTGTTCGTAAAAAAGTATAAAAATGAACGCGTTCAGAGCCACATTATGATAAGTGAATTGTGTTTGTGAAAATATAAGTAAAGTGAATAATGCCGCCGAAAACTAGTGGAAAGGCAGCCAAGAAGGCTGGCAAGGCTCAGAAGAATATCACCAAGACCGACAAGAAAAAGAAGCGCAAGAGGAAGGAGAGCTATGCCATCTACATTTACAAGGTTCTCAAGCAGGTCCATCCTGACACCGGCATTTCATCTAAGGCGATGAGCATCATGAACAGCTTTGTAAATGATATTTTCGAGCGCATTGCTGCCGAGGCGTCTCGTCTGGCTCACTACAACAAGCGCTCGACCATCACCAGTCGAGAAATCCAAACGGCTGTTCGCCTGCTTCTGCCGGGAGAGTTGGCCAAGCATGCTGTCAGTGAGGGAACCAAGGCTGTCACCAAGTACACCAGCTCCAAATAATTTGTTCCTACGAATGCTGCGGACATTAATCCAAAACGGCCCTTTTCAGGGCCACAATGTGTTTCACCAAGGAAATGTATTTTTCAATATATCGTCGATTTCAACTTATCCATTCCCACTATGGGGTTAAAATTGTTCAAATTTGTTTAGATATATACCAAAAAATCGGAAACGAAAACTCAATACGCTCAAAAAGCAACGTAATTCAATAACCAGACACGACGCGATGGTTGCCAATAAAATTAATGGAGCATTTTAATTTTCAAATAGCATTTAAATGAAAGTTTTTTCTCTTGCAACGAATCGTTGTAGCCCTGAAAAGGGCTTGTTTAAACAAATTTCAGATGTTGAAATCTAAAATTTTGATTGCGAACATGTACTAACTACTGTACTTTTTCACAATTTACTTCTTGGCGGCCGTAGTCTTTGCTTTCGGCTTCTTGGCCGTAGCAGAAACCGCTGCTTTCTTCGCAGTCTTTTTGGGTTTTGCAGACGCCGCTGGCTTTGCCTTTGGGGCTTTGGCTGCTGTAGCCTTCGACTTCGCTGCGGTCGCGGTCGCTTTCGCCTTTGTTGCGGCGGGCTTCGACTTTACGATTCCAGTTTTCTTAGCATCCTTGGCTTTTGCCTTCTCGGTTTTCTTTTTCTCGGCAGTCTTTTTGGTGGCCACAGCCTTCTTAGCCTTGGGCTTTTTGTCAGCAGCCCCAGCGGCAGTTTTTTTGGAGGAAGCACCAGTCTTCTTGGATGCTACCTTCTTGCTTTCCACTTTTTTCTCAGCAGACAAAACCCTCGACTTCGCCTTCGGATCCTTATCCTTCTTGGCGGAGGCCGAAAGTTTAAATGATCCAGATGCACCCTTTCCCTTTGTTTGGATAAGCTTTCCATTGACCACGGCCGATTTTAAGTACTTCTTGATGAATGGAGCTAACTTTTGGGCGTCGCATTTATAAGTGGCAGTGATATATTTTTTTATTGCCAGAAGTGATGAGCCGCCACGTTCCTTTAAATTTTTAATCGAAGCGTCCACCATTTGCTGAGTTGGCGGATGTGACGGCGCCGCATTGGCTTTCTTTGCCTTTGTGCCGGCAGATCCAGATGCCTTTTTTTGGGCCACCTTTTTCTCAACTGTCGCGGATGGGGCAGCCACTGGAGAAGCGGACGTTGCAACTGCAGAATCAGACATTTTTCTTCACTAAGAACACTTTTTTTCTTCAGAAAATGGTCCGCGCGCTGTTTGCCAACCTCCCTCGCTCGGATGAGAATCGAGGAGGAGAGCACTTTGACAATACGACTGCTAGCAGTCATTTACTATGTTGATGTTTGCTTGAAGTGCAAACTTTTTTTTTAAATATTAAGTGTTTAAAATATTTATTAAAAGTAAGTTTTAATAGTTCTACATTCTTAAATAATTATTTTTTCATTATGAATTTTTCAAATGTTGATATATGGTTTTAGTGACTTTTTAATGTTGATTGAACTTGAATATTCACATTTTTATCTAGAGCAATTTATAGAAAAACATGTTTTTAAATTATAAATCATGAAAATAATTTAGAGATTCCCGAAGTTTATTACAACTTCAACTTTCGACCTTTAGGAAAACCTAAAAAAGGAGCGTCTATTATTGTTTGAGATACTTTATTACTTGATTTAAGTTGACAATGAACTACATAAAAAGTTTGCTCTACGGCATCATTCAGCAATAGTTTTTGATTCTAAAAAATACATATATTGTCAAAAACAATGGATTTTTAATATTTTCTTAAAATAATAACGTGTTTGCTTTAGTAGATTAAAGTTTTCATGCATTTTTATAAATAATTTGTCTAAAATAAATCAATTTCCCTACCATATATCAGCCTTCATATAGTATGTCATACAATGTTTTTATTTAATAATAAAATATAAAGCAATCTTTTTTGTATTATCTCTTTCTTTTGTATATTAGATATTGAATTTCCCTACGTAATTAACCAATTTCAAAACAAGTTTTTACAGATCTTTTATTTTTTACAGACGGTTGAAGGGGCAGTTCCACTGGCCCCGTACGACCTCTTCAATAATATTCCCAAATTGAGTTAAAACTAAGAAAAAATTTTAATTAACAATCTTTATGTTATAGTTTTCTGTTACTTTCTAAATATTGGACTGACCGATATAATTACATTATTTCCAAACTGTCATTCGCAGAATTTTGATTTTTTATAGATGTTTGAAGGTAACGTGGTTCTTGCTCCGTATGACTATTTCAGTGTTCTAAAGGAAGTTAGCACTAATAAAAAATATAAAACAACTGTTTTTATATTAACCTTTTCTTTTATTTTATTAATGTTGGGCTAACAATTAAAATAACAATATTTCGATTCTTTCATTAGCAGAATTTCTATTTTTTAGAAATGTTTGAAGTTTCAGTGCCGTTTGCCCCTTATAAACATTTCAATAATATATTCAGCTGAACTTAACACAAAGACAAAATATAGAATATCAATTCTGTTATTATTTTCTATATATAATATTATATTCTAATATATATTCTTTTATAAATAGGCTGCAAAAGAAAAATTTAAATCTCATTGAATGTGGTTTGTGGTCCTGAAAAGGACCGATTGTAGAGTATGCTAGGGCTTTGGCTGCCAATTGAAGCCTTGCCAACTTAAGCACGCTCGCCGCGGATGCGTCGCGCTAATTGGATGTCCTTCGGCATTATGGTGACACGTTTGGCATGAATGGCACACAAGTTGGTATCTTCAAAGAGACCAACCAGATAGGCTTCGCTAGCTTCCTGCAGGGCCATAACAGCCGAGCTCTGGAATCGCAAGTCAGTCTTAAAGTCCTGAGCGATTTCACGCACCAGACGCTGGAAAGGCAGTTTGCGGATCAGAAGCTCTGTGCTCTTTTGGTAGCGACGGATCTCACGCAAGGCCACTGTTCCAGGGCGATAGCGGTGGGGCTTCTTTACACCTCCAGTCGCAGGGGCGCTCTTGCGAGCGGCCTTAGTAGCCAGTTGTTTGCGTGGCGCCTTTCCACCAGTCGATTTACGTGCAGTTTGCTTGGTACGAGCCATTTCCGATTTGAGTTTCACCACAGTTCACGTTCACTACTTCACGTTTCAAAACACAATAAACGATCAGAGCATTTGCTACCTACTTATATAGCAAGCGTGGATGGTGAGAAAGAGAAAGAGAAACAGAGGCCATCTCATTGACGAGCGAGGAACGAAACGAACATATCATTCGTACTCTCTCGGGTTTTTGGCGTTTTACGTATAAATAGAGGCACACAGAAAATGTTGAAATTAGTTCTTCAGTGACTTTCGGACTGTGTGTGTGCAGAATAGTATAAAACAGTGAATAATGACTGGTCGTGGTAAAGGAGGCAAGGGATTGGGAAAAGGTGGCGCCAAGCGTCATCGCAAAGTGCTTCGTGATAACATCCAAGGTATCACGAAGCCTGCTATCCGCCGTTTGGCTCGTCGTGGCGGTGTGAAGCGCATATCTGGACTCATATACGAGGAAACGCGTGGTGTTCTGAAGGTTTTCTTGGAGAACGTAATTCGTGATGCCGTCACCTACACCGAACACGCTAAGAGAAAGACTGTTACAGCCATGGATGTTGTGTACGCTCTGAAGAGGCAAGGCCGCACTCTCTACGGATTTGGCGGTTAAAAAAAAGTCCTGTACTTTTATTAAGCAATCGGTCCTTTTCAGGACCACCACTAACTTTTTAAAAGGAGGTACATTTTCAAAAAATATGTCCTTTTATTGGTTGGGAACCCCAAGAATGAGGTAGTCCGCTATTGCATCAAACTAAATGTCGATCATTGATTGCTTCTTCAGGTAGACCAAATTGAGAGTATAGTGTGTATATATTGATAGATTCATAACATGGCTTTGTACAGACTGTACTGAATTCAGACACCGTGTGTATATCAACGCATCGTGGAGTGCGAAAAATAAAAAAACTACTTTATATTTTATATAATAGAAAATTTGAAAAATCTTACTGCATATATAAATAAAATATGACAATTCCTAAAATAATTTTTTGTATAATTTATTCAATACAACATAATAGTAACGTAGTTAAAAAATTTTTCAAATCTTTGGTAACAATTTGGTCGTCCTGAAAAGGACGGTTTGATTGATGATTTTATGTACAAGTAGGTATTCAGCTTTTGAAACGTTTAGTTTAAGCCTTCTTCTCGGTCTTTTTGGGCAACAGAACAGCCTGAATATTCGGCAAGACTCCACCTTGGGCAATAGTGACGCCGGAGAGCAGCTTGTTTAACTCCTCGTCGTTGCGGATGGCCAGCTGTAAATGACGCGGAATAATTCTAGTCTTCTTGTTGTCACGAGCAGCATTGCCTGCCAACTCGAGAACTTCAGCGGCCAGATATTCCATTACGGCTGCTAGGTAAACTGGAGCGCCTGCACCAACACGCTCGGCGTAGTTGCCCTTCCGGAGCAGACGGTGAATACGGCCCACAGGGAATTGAAGACCGGCACGGTTGGAGCGGGACTTTGCCTTTCCCTTCACTTTGCCACCTTTTCCACGTCCAGACATTTTGCTTTGCGTTTATTTCACTTAGTTCACTTACACACGGAACACGAATGCTGGCCGAACCCCGGCAGGGAAATATTTATACTTTTTCGTCTGCCAGCGCTTTCAGTTAGGGGTGGGTGACTTAGACCTGAAATGATTGTTCGTAAAAAAGTATAAAAATGAACGCGTTCAGAGCCACATTATGATAAGTGAATTGTGTTTGTGAAAATATAAGTAAAGTGAATAATGCCGCCGAAAACTAGTGGAAAGGCAGCCAAGAAGGCTGGCAAGGCTCAGAAGAATATCACCAAGACCGACAAGAAAAAGAAGCGCAAGAGGAAGGAGAGCTATGCCATCTACATTTACAAGGTTCTCAAGCAGGTCCATCCTGACACCGGCATTTCATCTAAGGCGATGAGCATCATGAACAGCTTTGTAAATGATATTTTCGAGCGCATTGCTGCCGAGGCGTCTCGTCTGGCTCACTACAACAAGCGCTCGACCATCACCAGTCGAGAAATCCAAACGGCTGTTCGCCTGCTTCTGCCGGGAGAGTTGGCCAAGCATGCTGTCAGTGAGGGAACCAAGGCTGTCACCAAGTACACCAGCTCCAAATAATTTGTTCCTACGAATGCTGCGGACATTAATCCAAAACGGCCCTTTTCAGGGCCACAATGTGTTTCACCAAGGAAATGTATTTTTCAATATATCGTCGATTTCAACTTATCCATTCCCACTATGGGGTTAAAATTGTTCAAATTTGTTTAGATATATACCAAAAAATCGGAAACGAAAACTCAATACGCTCAAAAAGCAACGTAATTCAATAACCAGACACGACGCGATGGTTGCCAATAAAATTAATGGAGCATTTTAATTTTCAAATAGCATTTAAATGAAAGTTTTTTCTCTTGCAACGAATCGTTGTAGCCCTGAAAAGGGCTTGTTTAAACAAATTTCAGATGTTGAAATCTAAAATTTTGATTGCGAACATGTACTAACTACTGTACTTTTTCACAATTTACTTCTTGGCGGCCGTAGTCTTTGCTTTCGGCTTCTTGGCCGTAGCAGAAACCGCTGCTTTCTTCGCAGTCTTTTTGGGTTTTGCAGACGCCGCTGGCTTTGCCTTTGGGGCTTTGGCTGCTGTAGCCTTCGACTTCGCTGCGGTCGCGGTCGCTTTCGCCTTTGTTGCGGCGGGCTTCGACTTTACGATTCCAGTTTTCTTAGCATCCTTGGCTTTTGCCTTCTCGGTTTTCTTTTTCTCGGCAGTCTTTTTGGTGGCCACAGCCTTCTTAGCCTTGGGCTTTTTGTCAGCAGCCCCAGCGGCAGTTTTTTTGGAGGAAGCACCAGTCTTCTTGGATGCTACCTTCTTGCTTTCCACTTTTTTCTCAGCAGACAAAACCCTCGACTTCGCCTTCGGATCCTTATCCTTATCCTTCTTGGCGGAGGCCGAAAGTTTAAATGATCCAGATGCACCCTTTCCCTTTGTTTGGATAAGCTTTCCATTGACCACGGCCGATTTTAAGTACTTCTTGATGAATGGAGCTAACTTTTGGGCGTCGCATTTATAAGTGGCAGTGATATATTTTTTTATTGCCAGAAGTGATGAGCCGCCACGTTCCTTTAAATTTTTAATCGAAGCGTCCACCATTTGCTGAGTTGGCGGATGTGACGGCGCCGCATTGGCTTTCTTTGCCTTTGTGCCGGCAGATCCAGATGCCTTTTTTTGGGCCACCTTTTTCTCAACTGTCGCGGATGGGGCAGCCACTGGAGAAGCGGACGTTGCAACTGCAGAATCAGACATTTTTCTTCACTAAGAACACTTTTTTTCTTCAGAAAATGGTCCGCGCGCTGTTTGCCAACCTCCCTCGCCCGGATGAGAATCGAGGAGGAGAGCACTTTGACAATACGACTGCTAGCAGTCATTTACTATGTTGATGTTTGCTTGAAGTGCAAACTTTTTTTTTAAATATTAAGTGTTTAAAATATTTATTAAAAGTAAGTTTTAATAGTTCTACATTCTTAAATAATTAGTTTTTCATTATGAATTTTTCAAATGTTGATATATGGTTTTAGTGACTTTTTAATGTTGATTGAACTTGAATATTCACATTTTTATCTAGAGCAATTTATAGAAAAACATGTTTTTAAATTAGAAATCATGAAAATAATTTAGAGATTCCCGAAGTTTATTACAACTTCAACTTTCGACCTTTAGGAAAACCTAAAAAAGGAGCGTCTATTATTGTTTGAGATACTTTATTACTTGATTTAAGTTGACAATGAACTACATAAAAAGTTTGCTCTACGGCATCATTCAGCAATAGTTTTTGATTCTAAAAAATACATATATTGTCAAAAACAATGGATTTTTAATATTTTCTTAAAATAATAACGTGTTTGCTTTAGTAGATTAAAGTTTTCATGCATTTTTATAAATAATTTGTCTAAAATAAATCAATTTCCCTACCATATATCAGCCTTCATATAGTATGTCATACAATGTTTTTATTTAATAATAAAATATAAAGCAATCTTTTTTGTATTATCTCTTTCTTTTGTATATTAGATATTGAATTTCCCTACGTAATTAACCAATTTCAAAACAAGTTTTTACAGATCTTTTATTTTTTACAGACGGTTGAAGGGGCAGTTCCACTGGCCCCGTACGACCTCTTCAATAATATTCCCAAATTGAGTTAAAACTAAGAAAAAATTTTAATTAACAATCTTTATGTTATAGTTTTCTGTTACTTTCTAAATATTGGACTGACCGATATAATTACATTATTTCCAAACTGTCATTCGCAGAATTTTGATTTTTTATAGATGTTTGAAGGTAACGTGGTTCTTGCTCCGTATGACTATTTCAGTGTTCTAAAGGAAGTTAGCACTAATAAAAAATATAAAACAACTGTTTTTATATTAACCTTTTCTTTTATTTTATTAATGTTGGGCTAACAATTAAAATAACAATATTTCGATTCTTTCATTAGCAGAATTTCTATTTTTTAGAAATGTTTGAAGTTTCAGTGCCGTTTGCCCCTTATAAACATTTCAATAATATATTCAGCTGAACTTAACACAAAGACAAAATATAGAATATCAATTCTGTTATTATTTTCTATATATAATATTATATTCTAATATATATTCTTTTATAAATAGGCTGCAAAAGAAAAATTTAAATCTCATTGAATGTGGTTTGTGGTCCTGAAAAGGACCGATTGTAGAGTATGCTAGGGCTTTGGCTGCCAATTGAAGCCTTGCCAACTTAAGCACGCTCGCCGCGGATGCGTCGCGCTAATTGGATGTCCTTCGGCATTATGGTGACACGTTTGGCATGAATGGCACACAAGTTGGTATCTTCAAAGAGACCAACCAGATAGGCTTCGCTAGCTTCCTGCAGGGCCATAACAGCCGAGCTCTGGAATCGCAAGTCAGTCTTAAAGTCCTGAGCGATTTCACGCACCAGACGCTGGAAAGGCAGTTTGCGGATCAGAAGCTCTGTGCTCTTTTGGTAGCGACGGATCTCACGCAAGGCCACTGTTCCAGGGCGATAGCGGTGGGGCTTCTTTACACCTCCAGTCGCAGGGGCGCTCTTGCGAGCGGCCTTAGTAGCCAGTTGTTTGCGTGGCGCCTTTCCACCAGTCGATTTACGTGCAGTTTGCTTGGTACGAGCCATTTCCGATTTGAGTTTCACCACAGTTCACGTTCACTACTTCACGTTTCAAAACACAATAAACGATCAGAGCATTTGCTACCTACTTATATAGCAAGCGTGGATGGTGAGAAAGAGAAAGAGAAACAGAGGCCATCTCATTGACGAGCGAGGAACGAAACGAACATATCATTCGTACTCTCTCGGGTTTTTGGCGTTTTACGTATAAATAGAGGCACACAGAAAATGTTGAAATTAGTTCTTCAGTGACTTTCGGACTGTGTGTGTGCAGAATAGTATAAAACAGTGAATAATGACTGGTCGTGGTAAAGGAGGCAAGGGATTGGGAAAAGGTGGCGCCAAGCGTCATCGCAAAGTGCTTCGTGATAACATCCAAGGTATCACGAAGCCTGCTATCCGCCGTTTGGCTCGTCGTGGCGGTGTGAAGCGCATATCTGGACTCATATACGAGGAAACGCGTGGTGTTCTGAAGGTTTTCTTGGAGAACGTAATTCGTGATGCCGTCACCTACACCGAACACGCTAAGAGAAAGACTGTTACAGCCATGGATGTTGTGTACGCTCTGAAGAGGCAAGGCCGCACTCTCTACGGATTTGGCGGTTAAAAAAAAGTCCTGTACTTTTATTAAGCAATCGGTCCTTTTCAGGACCACCACTAACTTTTTAAAAGGAGGTACATTTTCAAAAAATATGTCCTTTTATTGGTTGGGAACCCCAAGAATGAGGTAGTCCGCTATTGCATCAAACTAAATGTCGATCATTGATTGCTTCTTCAGGTAGACCAAATTGAGAGTATAGTGTGTATATATTGATAGATTCATAACATGGCTTTGTACAGACTGTACTGAATTCAGACACCGTGTGTATATCAACGCATCGTGGAGTGCGAAAAATAAAAAAACTACTTTATATTTTATATAATAGAAAATTTGAAAAATCTTACTGCATATATAAATAAAATATGACAATTCCTAAAATAATTTTTTGTATAATTTATTCAATACAACATAATAGTAACGTAGTTAAAAAATTTTTCAAATCTTTGGTAACAATTTGGTCGTCCTGAAAAGGACGGTTTGATTGATGATTTTATGTACAAGTAGGTATTCAGCTTTTGAAACGTTTAGTTTAAGCCTTCTTCTCGGTCTTTTTGGGCAACAGAACAGCCTGAATATTCGGCAAGACTCCACCTTGGGCAATAGTGACGCCGGAGAGCAGCTTGTTTAACTCCTCGTCGTTGCGGATGGCCAGCTGTAAATGACGCGGAATAATTCTAGTCTTCTTGTTGTCACGAGCAGCATTGCCTGCCAACTCGAGAACTTCAGCGGCCAGATATTCCATTACGGCTGCTAGGTAAACTGGAGCGCCTGCACCAACACGCTCGGCGTAGTTGCCCTTCCGGAGCAGACGGTGAATACGGCCCACAGGGAATTGAAGACCGGCACGGTTGGAGCGGGACTTTGCCTTTCCCTTCACTTTGCCACCTTTTCCACGTCCAGACATTTTGCTTTGCGTTTATTTCACTTAGTTCACTTAACACACGGAACACGAATGCTGGCCGAACCCCGGCAGGGAAATATTTATACTTTTTCGTCTGCCAGCGCTTTCAGTTAGGGGTGGGTGACTTAGACCTGAAATGATTGTTCGTAAAAAAGTATAAAAATGAACGCGTTCAGAGCCACATTATGATAAGTGAATTGTGTTTGTGAAAATATAAGTAAAGTGAATAATGCCGCCGAAAACTAGTGGAAAGGCAGCCAAGAAGGCTGGCAAGGCTCAGAAGAATATCACCAAGACCGACAAGAAAAAGAAGCGCAAGAGGAAGGAGAGCTATGCCATCTACATTTACAAGGTTCTCAAGCAGGTCCATCCTGACACCGGCATTTCATCTAAGGCGATGAGCATCATGAACAGCTTTGTAAATGATATTTTCGAGCGCATTGCTGCCGAGGCGTCTCGTCTGGCTCACTACAACAAGCGCTCGACCATCACCAGTCGAGAAATCCAAACGGCTGTTCGCCTGCTTCTGCCGGGAGAGTTGGCCAAGCATGCTGTCAGTGAGGGAACCAAGGCTGTCACCAAGTACACCAGCTCCAAATAATTTGTTCCTACGAATGCTGCGGACATTAATCCAAAACGGCCCTTTTCAGGGCCACAATGTGTTTCACCAAGGAAATGTATTTTTCAATATATCGTCGATTTCAACTTATCCATTCCCACTATGGGGTTAAAATTGTTCAAATTTGTTTAGATATATACCAAAAAATCGGAAACGAAAACTCAATACGCTCAAAAAGCAACGTAATTCAATAACCAGACACGACGCGATGGTTGCCAATAAAATTAATGGAGCATTTTAATTTTCAAATAGCATTTAAATGAAAGTTTTTTCTCTTGCAACGAATCGTTGTAGCCCTGAAAAGGGCTTGTTTAAACAAATTTCAGATGTTGAAATCTAAAATTTTGATTGCGAACATGTACTAACTACTGTACTTTTTCACAATTTACTTCTTGGCGGCCGTAGTCTTTGCTTTCGGCTTCTTGGCCGTAGCAGAAACCGCTGCTTTCTTCGCAGTCTTTTTGGGTTTTGCAGACGCCGCTGGCTTTGCCTTTGGGGCTTTGGCTGCTGTAGCCTTCGACTTCGCTGCGGTCGCGGTCGCTTTCGCCTTTGTTGCGGCGGGCTTCGACTTTACGATTCCAGTTTTCTTAGCATCCTTGGCTTTTGCCTTCTCGGTTTTCTTTTTCTCGGCAGTCTTTTTGGTGGCCACAGCCTTCTTAGCCTTGGGCTTTTTGTCAGCAGCCCCAGCGGCAGTTTTTTTGGAGGAAGCACCAGTCTTCTTGGATGCTACCTTCTTGCTTTCCACTTTTTTCTCAGCAGACAAAACCCTCGACTTCGCCTTCGGATCCTTATCCTTCTTGGCGGAGGCCGAAAGTTTAAATGATCCAGATGCACCCTTTCCCTTTGTTTGGATAAGCTTTCCATTGACCACGGCCGATTTTAAGTACTTCTTGATGAATGGAGCTAACTTTTGGGCGTCGCATTTATAAGTGGCAGTGATATATTTTTTTATTGCCAGAAGTGATGAGCCGCCACGTTCCTTTAAATTTTTAATCGAAGCGTCCACCATTTGCTGAGTTGGCGGATGTGACGGCGCCGCATTGGCTTTCTTTGCCTTTGTGCCGGCAGATCCAGATGCCTTTTTTTGGGCCACCTTTTTCTCAACTGTCGCGGATGGGGCAGCCACTGGAGAAGCGGACGTTGCAACTGCAGAATCAGACATTTTTCTTCACTAAGAACACTTTTTTTCTTCAGAAAATGGTCCGCGCGCTGTTTGCCAACCTCCCTCGCCCGGATGAGAATCGAGGAGGAGAGCACTTTGACAATACGACTGCTAGCAGTCATTTACTATGTTGATGTTTGCTTGAAGTGCAAACTTTTTTTTTAAATATTAAGTGTTTAAAATATTTATTAAAAGTAAGTTTTAATAGTTCTACATTCTTAAATAATTAGTTTTTCATTATGAATTTTTCAAATGTTGATATATGGTTTTAGTGACTTTTTAATGTTGATTGAACTTGAATATTCACATTTTTATCTAGAGCAATTTATAGAAAAACATGTTTTTAAATTATAAATCATGAAAATAATTTAGAGATTCCCGAAGTTTATTACAACTTCAACTTTCGACCTTTAGGAAAACCTAAAAAAGGAGCGTCTATTATTGTTTGAGATACTTTATTACTTGATTTAAGTTGACAATGAACTACATAAAAAGTTTGCTCTACGGCATCATTCAGCAATAGTTTTTGATTCTAAAAAATACATATATTGTCAAAAACAATGGATTTTTAATATTTTCTTAAAATAATAACGTGTTTGCTTTAGTAGATTAAAGTTTTCATGCATTTTTATAAATAATTTGTCTAAAATAAATCAATTTCCCTACCATATATCAGCCTTCATATAGTATGTCATACAATGTTTTTATTTAATAATAAAATATAAAGCAATCTTTTTTGTATTATCTCTTTCTTTTGTATATTAGATATTGAATTTCCCTACGTAATTAACCAATTTCAAAACAAGTTTTTACAGATCTTTTATTTTTTACAGACGGTTGAAGGGGCAGTTCCACTGGCCCCGTACGACCTCTTCAATAATATTCCCAAATTGAGTTAAAACTAAGAAAAAATTTTAATTAACAATCTTTATGTTATAGTTTTCTGTTACTTTCTAAATATTGGACTGACCGATATAATTACATTATTTCCAAACTGTCATTCGCAGAATTTTGATTTTTTATAGATGTTTGAAGGTAACGTGGTTCTTGCTCCGTATGACTATTTCAGTGTTCTAAAGGAAGTTAGCACTAATAAAAAATATAAAACAACTGTTTTTATATTAACCTTTTCTTTTATTTTATTAATGTTGGGCTAACAATTAAAATAACAATATTTCGATTCTTTCATTAGCAGAATTTCTATTTTTTAGAAATGTTTGAAGTTTCAGTGCCGTTTGCCCCTTATAAACATTTCAATAATATATTCAGCTGAACTTAACACAAAGACAAAATATAGAATATCAATTCTGTTATTATTTTCTATATATAATATTATATTCTAATATATATTCTTTTATAAATAGGCTGCAAAAGAAAAATTTAAATCTCATTGAATGTGGTTTGTGGTCCTGAAAAGGACCGATTGTAGAGTATGCTAGGGCTTTGGCTGCCAATTGAAGCCTTGCCAACTTAAGCACGCTCGCCGCGGATGCGTCGCGCTAATTGGATGTCCTTCGGCATTATGGTGACACGTTTGGCATGAATGGCACACAAGTTGGTATCTTCAAAGAGACCAACCAGATAGGCTTCGCTAGCTTCCTGCAGGGCCATAACAGCCGAGCTCTGGAATCGCAAGTCAGTCTTAAAGTCCTGAGCGATTTCACGCACCAGACGCTGGAAAGGCAGTTTGCGGATCAGAAGCTCTGTGCTCTTTTGGTAGCGACGGATCTCACGCAAGGCCACTGTTCCAGGGCGATAGCGGTGGGGCTTCTTTACACCTCCAGTCGCAGGGGCGCTCTTGCGAGCGGCCTTAGTAGCCAGTTGTTTGCGTGGCGCCTTTCCACCAGTCGATTTACGTGCAGTTTGCTTGGTACGAGCCATTTCCGATTTGAGTTTCACCACAGTTCACGTTCACTACTTCACGTTTCAAAACACAATAAACGATCAGAGCATTTGCTACCTACTTATATAGCAAGCGTGGATGGTGAGAAAGAGAAAGAGAAACAGAGGCCATCTCATTGACGAGCGAGGAACGAAACGAACATATCATTCGTACTCTCTCGGGTTTTTGGCGTTTTACGTATAAATAGAGGCACACAGAAAATGTTGAAATTAGTTCTTCAGTGACTTTCGGACTGTGTGTGTGCAGAATAGTATAAAACAGTGAATAATGACTGGTCGTGGTAAAGGAGGCAAGGGATTGGGAAAAGGTGGCGCCAAGCGTCATCGCAAAGTGCTTCGTGATAACATCCAAGGTATCACGAAGCCTGCTATCCGCCGTTTGGCTCGTCGTGGCGGTGTGAAGCGCATATCTGGACTCATATACGAGGAAACGCGTGGTGTTCTGAAGGTTTTCTTGGAGAACGTAATTCGTGATGCCGTCACCTACACCGAACACGCTAAGAGAAAGACTGTTACAGCCATGGATGTTGTGTACGCTCTGAAGAGGCAAGGCCGCACTCTCTACGGATTTGGCGGTTAAAAAAAAGTCCTGTACTTTTATTAAGCAATCGGTCCTTTTCAGGACCACCACTAACTTTTTAAAAGGAGGTACATTTTCAAAAAATATGTCCTTTTATTGGTTGGGAACCCCAAGAATGAGGTAGTCCGCTATTGCATCAAACTAAATGTCGATCATTGATTGCTTCTTCAGGTAGACCAAATTGAGAGTATAGTGTGTATATATTGATAGATTCATAACATGGCTTTGTACAGACTGTACTGAATTCAGACACCGTGTGTATATCAACGCATCGTGGAGTGCGAAAAATAAAAAAACTACTTTATATTTTATATAATAGAAAATTTGAAAAATCTTACTGCATATATAAATAAAATATGACAATTCCTAAAATAATTTTTTGTATAATTTATTCAATACAACATAATAGTAACGTAGTTAAAAAATTTTTCAAATCTTTGGTAACAATTTGGTCGTCCTGAAAAGGACGGTTTGATTGATGATTTTATGTACAAGTAGGTATTCAGCTTTTGAAACGTTTAGTTTAAGCCTTCTTCTCGGTCTTTTTGGGCAACAGAACAGCCTGAATATTCGGCAAGACTCCACCTTGGGCAATAGTGACGCCGGAGAGCAGCTTGTTTAACTCCTCGTCGTTGCGGATGGCCAGCTGTAAATGACGCGGAATAATTCTAGTCTTCTTGTTGTCACGAGCAGCATTGCCTGCCAACTCGAGAACTTCAGCGGCCAGATATTCCATTACGGCTGCTAGGTAAACTGGAGCGCCTGCACCAACACGCTCGGCGTAGTTGCCCTTCCGGAGCAGACGGTGAATACGGCCCACAGGGAATTGAAGACCGGCACGGTTGGAGCGGGACTTTGCCTTTCCCTTCACTTTGCCACCTTTTCCACGTCCAGACATTTTGCTTTGCGTTTATTTCACTTAGTTCACTTAACACACGGAACACGAATGCTGGCCGAACCCCGGCAGGGAAATATTTATACTTTTTCGTCTGCCAGCGCTTTCAGTTAGGGGTGGGTGACTTAGACCTGAAATGATTGTTCGTAAAAAAGTATAAAAATGAACGCGTTCAGAGCCACATTATGATAAGTGAATTGTGTTTGTGAAAATATAAGTAAAGTGAATAATGCCGCCGAAAACTAGTGGAAAGGCAGCCAAGAAGGCTGGCAAGGCTCAGAAGAATATCACCAAGACCGACAAGAAAAAGAAGCGCAAGAGGAAGGAGAGCTATGCCATCTACATTTACAAGGTTCTCAAGCAGGTCCATCCTGACACCGGCATTTCATCTAAGGCGATGAGCATCATGAACAGCTTTGTAAATGATATTTTCGAGCGCATTGCTGCCGAGGCGTCTCGTCTGGCTCACTACAACAAGCGCTCGACCATCACCAGTCGAGAAATCCAAACGGCTGTTCGCCTGCTTCTGCCGGGAGAGTTGGCCAAGCATGCTGTCAGTGAGGGAACCAAGGCTGTCACCAAGTACACCAGCTCCAAATAATTTGTTCCTACGAATGCTGCGGACATTAATCCAAAACGGCCCTTTTCAGGGCCACAATGTGTTTCACCAAGGAAATGTATTTTTCAATATATCGTCGATTTCAACTTATCCATTCCCACTATGGGGTTAAAATTGTTCAAATTTGTTTAGATATATACCAAAAAATCGGAAACGAAAACTCAATACGCTCAAAAAGCAACGTAATTCAATAACCAGACACGACGCGATGGTTGCCAATAAAATTAATGGAGCATTTTAATTTTCAAATAGCATTTAAATGAAAGTTTTTTCTCTTGCAACGAATCGTTGTAGCCCTGAAAAGGGCTTGTTTAAACAAATTTCAGATGTTGAAATCTAAAATTTTGATTGCGAACATGTACTAACTACTGTACTTTTTCACAATTTACTTCTTGGCGGCCGTAGTCTTTGCTTTCGGCTTCTTGGCCGTAGCAGAAACCGCTGCTTTCTTCGCAGTCTTTTTGGGTTTTGCAGACGCCGCTGGCTTTGCCTTTGGGGCTTTGGCTGCTGTAGCCTTCGACTTCGCTGCGGTCGCGGTCGCTTTCGCCTTTGTTGCGGCGGGCTTCGACTTTACGATTCCAGTTTTCTTAGCATCCTTGGCTTTTGCCTTCTCGGTTTTCTTTTTCTCGGCAGTCTTTTTGGTGGCCACAGCCTTCTTAGCCTTGGGCTTTTTGTCAGCAGCCCCAGCGGCAGTTTTTTTGGAGGAAGCACCAGTCTTCTTGGATGCTACCTTCTTGCTTTCCACTTTTTTCTCAGCAGACAAAACCCTCGACTTCGCCTTCGGATCCTTATCCTTATCCTTCTTGGCGGAGGCCGAAAGTTTAAATGATCCAGATGCACCCTTTCCCTTTGTTTGGATAAGCTTTCCATTGACCACGGCCGATTTTAAGTACTTCTTGATGAATGGAGCTAACTTTTGGGCGTCGCATTTATAAGTGGCAGTGATATATTTTTTTATTGCCAGAAGTGATGAGCCGCCACGTTCCTTTAAATTTTTAATCGAAGCGTCCACCATTTGCTGAGTTGGCGGATGTGACGGCGCCGCATTGGCTTTCTTTGCCTTTGTGCCGGCAGATCCAGATGCCTTTTTTTGGGCCACCTTTTTCTCAACTGTCGCGGATGGGGCAGCCACTGGAGAAGCGGACGTTGCAACTGCAGAATCAGACATTTTTCTTCACTAAGAACACTTTTTTTCTTCAGAAAATGGTCCGCGCGCTGTTTGCCAACCTCCCTCGCCCGGATGAGAATCGAGGAGGAGAGCACTTTGACAATACGACTGCTAGCAGTCATTTACTATGTTGATGTTTGCTTGAAGTGCAAACTTTTTTTTTAAATATTAAGTGTTTAAAATATTTATTAAAAGTAAGTTTTAATAGTTCTACATTCTTAAATAATTAGTTTTTCATTATGAATTTTTCAAATGTTGATATATGGTTTTAGTGACTTTTTAATGTTGATTGAACTTGAATATTCACATTTTTATCTAGAGCAATTTATAGAAAAACATGTTTTTAAATTAGAAATCATGAAAATAATTTAGAGATTCCCGAAGTTTATTACAACTTCAACTTTCGACCTTTAGGAAAACCTAAAAAAGGAGCGTCTATTATTGTTTGAGATACTTTATTACTTGATTTAAGTTGACAATGAACTACATAAAAAGTTTGCTCTACGGCATCATTCAGCAATAGTTTTTGATTCTAAAAAATACATATATTGTCAAAAACAATGGATTTTTAATATTTTCTTAAAATAATAACGTGTTTGCTTTAGTAGATTAAAGTTTTCATGCATTTTTATAAATAATTTGTCTAAAATAAATCAATTTCCCTACCATATATCAGCCTTCATATAGTATGTCATACAATGTTTTTATTTAATAATAAAATATAAAGCAATCTTTTTTGTATTATCTCTTTCTTTTGTATATTAGATATTGAATTTCCCTACGTAATTAACCAATTTCAAAACAAGTTTTTACAGATCTTTTATTTTTTACAGACGGTTGAAGGGGCAGTTCCACTGGCCCCGTACGACCTCTTCAATAATATTCCCAAATTGAGTTAAAACTAAGAAAAAATTTTAATTAACAATCTTTATGTTATAGTTTTCTGTTACTTTCTAAATATTGGACTGACCGATATAATTACATTATTTCCAAACTGTCATTCGCAGAATTTTGATTTTTATAGATGTTTGAAGGTAACGTGGTTCTTGCTCCGTATGACTATTTCAGTGTTCTAAAGGAAGTTAGCACTAATAAAAAATATAAAACAACTGTTTTTATATTAACCTTTTCTTTTATTTTATTAATGTTGGGCTAACAATTAAAATAACAATATTTCGATTCTTTCATTAGCAGAATTTCTATTTTTTAGAAATGTTTGAAGTTTCAGTGCCGTTTGCCCCTTATAAACATTTCAATAATATATTCAGCTGAACTTAACACAAAGACAAAATATAGAATATCAATTCTGTTATTATTTTCTATATATAATATTATATTCTAATATATATTCTTTTATAAATAGGCTGCAAAAGAAAAATTTAAATCTCATTGAATGTGGTTTGTGGTCCTGAAAAGGACCGATTGTAGAGTATGCTAGGGCTTTGGCTGCCAATTGAAGCCTTGCCAACTTAAGCACGCTCGCCGCGGATGCGTCGCGCTAATTGGATGTCCTTCGGCATTATGGTGACACGTTTGGCATGAATGGCACACAAGTTGGTATCTTCAAAGAGACCAACCAGATAGGCTTCGCTAGCTTCCTGCAGGGCCATAACAGCCGAGCTCTGGAATCGCAAGTCAGTCTTAAAGTCCTGAGCGATTTCACGCACCAGACGCTGGAAAGGCAGTTTGCGGATCAGAAGCTCTGTGCTCTTTTGGTAGCGACGGATCTCACGCAAGGCCACTGTTCCAGGGCGATAGCGGTGGGGCTTCTTTACACCTCCAGTCGCAGGGGCGCTCTTGCGAGCGGCCTTAGTAGCCAGTTGTTTGCGTGGCGCCTTTCCACCAGTCGATTTACGTGCAGTTTGCTTGGTACGAGCCATTTCCGATTTGAGTTTCACCACAGTTCACGTTCACTACTTCACGTTTCAAAACACAATAAACGATCAGAGCATTTGCTACCTACTTATATAGCAAGCGTGGATGGTGAGAAAGAGAAAGAGAAACAGAGGCCATCTCATTGACGAGCGAGGAACGAAACGAACATATCATTCGTACTCTCTCGGGTTTTTGGCGTTTTACGTATAAATAGAGGCACACAGAAAATGTTGAAATTAGTTCTTCAGTGACTTTCGGACTGTGTGTGTGCAGAATAGTATAAAACAGTGAATAATGACTGGTCGTGGTAAAGGAGGCAAGGGATTGGGAAAAGGTGGCGCCAAGCGTCATCGCAAAGTGCTTCGTGATAACATCCAAGGTATCACGAAGCCTGCTATCCGCCGTTTGGCTCGTCGTGGCGGTGTGAAGCGCATATCTGGACTCATATACGAGGAAACGCGTGGTGTTCTGAAGGTTTTCTTGGAGAACGTAATTCGTGATGCCGTCACCTACACCGAACACGCTAAGAGAAAGACTGTTACAGCCATGGATGTTGTGTACGCTCTGAAGAGGCAAGGCCGCACTCTCTACGGATTTGGCGGTTAAAAAAAAGTCCTGTACTTTTATTAAGCAATCGGTCCTTTTCAGGACCACCACTAACTTTTTAAAAGGAGGTACATTTTCAAAAAATATGTCCTTTTATTGGTTGGGAACCCCAAGAATGAGGTAGTCCGCTATTGCATCAAACTAAATGTCGATCATTGATTGCTTCTTCAGGTAGACCAAATTGAGAGTATAGTGTGTATATATTGATAGATTCATAACATGGCTTTGTACAGACTGTACTGAATTCAGACACCGTGTGTATATCAACGCATCGTGGAGTGCGAAAAATAAAAAAACTACTTTATATTTTATATAATAGAAAATTTGAAAAATCTTACTGCATATATAAATAAAATATGACAATTCCTAAAATAATTTTTTGTATAATTTATTCAATACAACATAATAGTAACGTAGTTAAAAAATTTTTCAAATCTTTGGTAACAATTTGGTCGTCCTGAAAAGGACGGTTTGATTGATGATTTTATGTACAAGTAGGTATTCAGCTTTTGAAACGTTTAGTTTAAGCCTTCTTCTCGGTCTTTTTGGGCAACAGAACAGCCTGAATATTCGGCAAGACTCCACCTTGGGCAATAGTGACGCCGGAGAGCAGCTTGTTTAACTCCTCGTCGTTGCGGATGGCCAGCTGTAAATGACGCGGAATAATTCTAGTCTTCTTGTTGTCACGAGCAGCATTGCCTGCCAACTCGAGAACTTCAGCGGCCAGATATTCCATTACGGCTGCTAGGTAAACTGGAGCGCCTGCACCAACACGCTCGGCGTAGTTGCCCTTCCGGAGCAGACGGTGAATACGGCCCACAGGGAATTGAAGACCGGCACGGTTGGAGCGGGACTTTGCCTTTCCCTTCACTTTGCCACCTTTTCCACGTCCAGACATTTTGCTTTGCGTTTATTTCACTTAGTTCACTTAACACACGGAACACGAATGCTGGCCGAACCCCGGCAGGGAAATATTTATACTTTTTCGTCTGCCAGCGCTTTCAGTTAGGGGTGGGTGACTTAGACCTGAAATGATTGTTCGTAAAAAAGTATAAAAATGAACGCGTTCAGAGCCACATTATGATAAGTGAATTGTGTTTGTGAAAATATAAGTAAAGTGAATAATGCCGCCGAAAACTAGTGGAAAGGCAGCCAAGAAGGCTGGCAAGGCTCAGAAGAATATCACCAAGACCGACAAGAAAAAGAAGCGCAAGAGGAAGGAGAGCTATGCCATCTACATTTACAAGGTTCTCAAGCAGGTCCATCCTGACACCGGCATTTCATCTAAGGCGATGAGCATCATGAACAGCTTTGTAAATGATATTTTCGAGCGCATTGCTGCCGAGGCGTCTCGTCTGGCTCACTACAACAAGCGCTCGACCATCACCAGTCGAGAAATCCAAACGGCTGTTCGCCTGCTTCTGCCGGGAGAGTTGGCCAAGCATGCTGTCAGTGAGGGAACCAAGGCTGTCACCAAGTACACCAGCTCCAAATAATTTGTTCCTACGAATGCTGCGGACATTAATCCAAAACGGCCCTTTTCAGGGCCACAATGTGTTTCACCAAGGAAATGTATTTTTCAATATATCGTCGATTTCAACTTATCCATTCCCACTATGGGGTTAAAATTGTTCAAATTTGTTTAGATATATACCAAAAAATCGGAAACGAAAACTCAATACGCTCAAAAAGCAACGTAATTCAATAACCAGACACGACGCGATGGTTGCCAATAAAATTAATGGAGCATTTTAATTTTCAAATAGCATTTAAATGAAAGTTTTTTCTCTTGCAACGAATCGTTGTAGCCCTGAAAAGGGCTTGTTTAAACAAATTTCAGATGTTGAAATCTAAAATTTTGATTGCGAACATGTACTAACTACTGTACTTTTTCACAATTTACTTCTTGGCGGCCGTAGTCTTTGCTTTCGGCTTCTTGGCCGTAGCAGAAACCGCTGCTTTCTTCGCAGTCTTTTTGGGTTTTGCAGACGCCGCTGGCTTTGCCTTTGGGGCTTTGGCTGCTGTAGCCTTCGACTTCGCTGCGGTCGCGGTCGCTTTCGCCTTTGTTGCGGCGGGCTTCGACTTTACGATTCCAGTTTTCTTAGCATCCTTGGCTTTTGCCTTCTCGGTTTTCTTTTTCTCGGCAGTCTTTTTGGTGGCCACAGCCTTCTTAGCCTTGGGCTTTTTGTCAGCAGCCCCAGCGGCAGTTTTTTTGGAGGAAGCACCAGTCTTCTTGGATGCTACCTTCTTGCTTTCCACTTTTTTCTCAGCAGACAAAACCCTCGACTTCGCCTTCGGATCCTTATCCTTCTTGGCGGAGGCCGAAAGTTTAAATGATCCAGATGCACCCTTTCCCTTTGTTTGGATAAGCTTTCCATTGACCACGGCCGATTTTAAGTACTTCTTGATGAATGGAGCTAACTTTTGGGCGTCGCATTTATAAGTGGCAGTGATATATTTTTTTATTGCCAGAAGTGATGAGCCGCCACGTTCCTTTAAATTTTTAATCGAAGCGTCCACCATTTGCTGAGTTGGCGGATGTGACGGCGCCGCATTGGCTTTCTTTGCCTTTGTGCCGGCAGATCCAGATGCCTTTTTTTGGGCCACCTTTTTCTCAACTGTCGCGGATGGGGCAGCCACTGGAGAAGCGGACGTTGCAACTGCAGAATCAGACATTTTTCTTCACTAAGAACACTTTTTTTCTTCAGAAAATGGTCCGCGCGCTGTTTGCCAACCTCCCTCGCCCGGATGAGAATCGAGGAGGAGAGCACTTTGACAATACGACTGCTAGCAGTCATTTACTATGTTGATGTTTGCTTGAAGTGCAAACTTTTTTTTTAAATATTAAGTGTTTAAAATATTTATTAAAAGTAAGTTTTAATAGTTCTACATTCTTAAATAATTAGTTTTTCATTATGAATTTTTCAAATGTTGATATATGGTTTTAGTGACTTTTTAATGTTGATTGAACTTGAATATTCACATTTTTATCTAGAGCAATTTATAGAAAAACATGTTTTTAAATTATAAATCATGAAAATAATTTAGAGATTCCCGAAGTTTATTACAACTTCAACTTTCGACCTTTAGGAAAACCTAAAAAAGGAGCGTCTATTATTGTTTGAGATACTTTATTACTTGATTTAAGTTGACAATGAACTACATAAAAAGTTTGCTCTACGGCATCATTCAGCAATAGTTTTTGATTCTAAAAAATACATATATTGTCAAAAACAATGGATTTTTAATATTTTCTTAAAATAATAACGTGTTTGCTTTAGTAGATTAAAGTTTTCATGCATTTTTATAAATAATTTGTCTAAAATAAATCAATTTCCCTACCATATATCAGCCTTCATATAGTATGTCATACAATGTTTTTATTTAATAATAAAATATAAAGCAATCTTTTTTGTATTATCTCTTTCTTTTGTATATTAGATATTGAATTTCCCTACGTAATTAACCAATTTCAAAACAAGTTTTTACAGATCTTTTATTTTTTACAGACGGTTGAAGGGGCAGTTCCACTGGCCCCGTACGACCTCTTCAATAATATTCCCAAATTGAGTTAAAACTAAGAAAAAATTTTAATTAACAATCTTTATGTTATAGTTTTCTGTTACTTTCTAAATATTGGACTGACCGATATAATTACATTATTTCCAAACTGTCATTCGCAGAATTTTGATTTTTTATAGATGTTTGAAGGTAACGTGGTTCTTGCTCCGTATGACTATTTCAGTGTTCTAAAGGAAGTTAGCACTAATAAAAAATATAAAACAACTGTTTTTATATTAACCTTTTCTTTTATTTTATTAATGTTGGGCTAACAATTAAAATAACAATATTTCGATTCTTTCATTAGCAGAATTTCTATTTTTTAGAAATGTTTGAAGTTTCAGTGCCGTTTGCCCCTTATAAACATTTCAATAATATATTCAGCTGAACTTAACACAAAGACAAAATATAGAATATCAATTCTGTTATTATTTTCTATATATAATATTATATTCTAATATATATTCTTTTATAAATAGGCTGCAAAAGAAAAATTTAAATCTCATTGAATGTGGTTTGTGGTCCTGAAAAGGACCGATTGTAGAGTATGCTAGGGCTTTGGCTGCCAATTGAAGCCTTGCCAACTTAAGCACGCTCGCCGCGGATGCGTCGCGCTAATTGGATGTCCTTCGGCATTATGGTGACACGTTTGGCATGAATGGCACACAAGTTGGTATCTTCAAAGAGACCAACCAGATAGGCTTCGCTAGCTTCCTGCAGGGCCATAACAGCCGAGCTCTGGAATCGCAAGTCAGTCTTAAAGTCCTGAGCGATTTCACGCACCAGACGCTGGAAAGGCAGTTTGCGGATCAGAAGCTCTGTGCTCTTTTGGTAGCGACGGATCTCACGCAAGGCCACTGTTCCAGGGCGATAGCGGTGGGGCTTCTTTACACCTCCAGTCGCAGGGGCGCTCTTGCGAGCGGCCTTAGTAGCCAGTTGTTTGCGTGGCGCCTTTCCACCAGTCGATTTACGTGCAGTTTGCTTGGTACGAGCCATTTCCGATTTGAGTTTCACCACAGTTCACGTTCACTACTTCACGTTTCAAAACACAATAAACGATCAGAGCATTTGCTACCTACTTATATAGCAAGCGTGGATGGTGAGAAAGAGAAAGAGAAACAGAGGCCATCTCATTGACGAGCGAGGAACGAAACGAACATATCATTCGTACTCTCTCGGGTTTTTGGCGTTTTACGTATAAATAGAGGCACACAGAAAATGTTGAAATTAGTTCTTCAGTGACTTTCGGACTGTGTGTGTGCAGAATAGTATAAAACAGTGAATAATGACTGGTCGTGGTAAAGGAGGCAAGGGATTGGGAAAAGGTGGCGCCAAGCGTCATCGCAAAGTGCTTCGTGATAACATCCAAGGTATCACGAAGCCTGCTATCCGCCGTTTGGCTCGTCGTGGCGGTGTGAAGCGCATATCTGGACTCATATACGAGGAAACGCGTGGTGTTCTGAAGGTTTTCTTGGAGAACGTAATTCGTGATGCCGTCACCTACACCGAACACGCTAAGAGAAAGACTGTTACAGCCATGGATGTTGTGTACGCTCTGAAGAGGCAAGGCCGCACTCTCTACGGATTTGGCGGTTAAAAAAAAGTCCTGTACTTTTATTAAGCAATCGGTCCTTTTCAGGACCACCACTAACTTTTTAAAAGGAGGTACATTTTCAAAAAATATGTCCTTTTATTGGTTGGGAACCCCAAGAATGAGGTAGTCCGCTATTGCATCAAACTAAATGTCGATCATTGATTGCTTCTTCAGGTAGACCAAATTGAGAGTATAGTGTGTATATATTGATAGATTCATAACATGGCTTTGTACAGACTGTACTGAATTCAGACACCGTGTGTATATCAACGCATCGTGGAGTGCGAAAAATAAAAAAACTACTTTATATTTTATATAATAGAAAATTTGAAAAATCTTACTGCATATATAAATAAAATATGACAATTCCTAAAATAATTTTTTGTATAATTTATTCAATACAACATAATAGTAACGTAGTTAAAAAATTTTTCAAATCTTTGGTAACAATTTGGTCGTCCTGAAAAGGACGGTTTGATTGATGATTTTATGTACAAGTAGGTATTCAGCTTTTGAAACGTTTAGTTTAAGCCTTCTTCTCGGTCTTTTTGGGCAACAGAACAGCCTGAATATTCGGCAAGACTCCACCTTGGGCAATAGTGACGCCGGAGAGCAGCTTGTTTAACTCCTCGTCGTTGCGGATGGCCAGCTGTAAATGACGCGGAATAATTCTAGTCTTCTTGTTGTCACGAGCAGCATTGCCTGCCAACTCGAGAACTTCAGCGGCCAGATATTCCATTACGGCTGCTAGGTAAACTGGAGCGCCTGCACCAACACGCTCGGCGTAGTTGCCCTTCCGGAGCAGACGGTGAATACGGCCCACAGGGAATTGAAGACCGGCACGGTTGGAGCGGGACTTTGCCTTTCCCTTCACTTTGCCACCTTTTCCACGTCCAGACATTTTGCTTTGCGTTTATTTCACTTAGTTCACTTTACACACGGAACACGAATGCTGGCCGAACCCCGGCAGGGAAATATTTATACTTTTTCGTCTGCCAGCGCTTTCAGTTAGGGGTGGGTGACTTAGACCTGAAATGATTGTTCGTAAAAAAGTATAAAAATGAACGCGTTCAGAGCCACATTATGATAAGTGAATTGTGTTTGTGAAAATATAAGTAAAGTGAATAATGCCGCCGAAAACTAGTGGAAAGGCAGCCAAGAAGGCTGGCAAGGCTCAGAAGAATATCACCAAGACCGACAAGAAAAAGAAGCGCAAGAGGAAGGAGAGCTATGCCATCTACATTTACAAGGTTCTCAAGCAGGTCCATCCTGACACCGGCATTTCATCTAAGGCGATGAGCATCATGAACAGCTTTGTAAATGATATTTTCGAGCGCATTGCTGCCGAGGCGTCTCGTCTGGCTCACTACAACAAGCGCTCGACCATCACCAGTCGAGAAATCCAAACGGCTGTTCGCCTGCTTCTGCCGGGAGAGTTGGCCAAGCATGCTGTCAGTGAGGGAACCAAGGCTGTCACCAAGTACACCAGCTCCAAATAATTTGTTCCTACGAATGCTGCGGACATTAATCCAAAACGGCCCTTTTCAGGGCCACAATGTGTTTCACCAAGGAAATGTATTTTTCAATATATCGTCGATTTCAACTTATCCATTCCCACTATGGGGTTAAAATTGTTCAAATTTGTTTAAATATATACCAAAAAATCGGAAACGAAAACTCAATACGCTCAAAAAGCAACGTAATTCAATAACCAGACACGACGCGATGGTTGCCAATAAAATTAATGGAGCATTTTAATTTTCAAATAGCATTTAAATGAAAGTTTTTTCTCTTGCAACGAATCGTTGTAGCCCTGAAAAGGGCTTGTTTAAACAAATTTCAGATGTTGAAATCTAAAATTTTGATTGCGAACATGTACTAACTACTGTACTTTTTCACAATTTACTTCTTGGCGGCCGTAGTCTTTGCTTTCGGCTTCTTGGCCGTAGCAGAAACCGCTGCTTTCTTCGCAGTCTTTTTGGGTTTTGCAGACGCCGCTGGCTTTGCCTTTGGGGCTTTGGCTGCTGTAGCCTTCGACTTCGCTGCGGTCGCGGTCGCTTTCGCCTTTGTTGCGGCGGGCTTCGACTTTACGATTCCAGTTTTCTTAGCATCCTTGGCTTTTGCCTTCTCGGTTTTCTTTTTCTCGGCAGTCTTTTTGGTGGCCACAGCCTTCTTAGCCTTGGGCTTTTTGTCAGCAGCCCCAGCGGCAGTTTTTTTGGAGGAAGCACCAGTCTTCTTGGATGCTACCTTCTTGCTTTCCACTTTTTTCTCAGCAGACAAAACCCTCGACTTCGCCTTCGGATCCTTATCCTTCTTGGCGGAGGCCGAAAGTTTAAATGATCCAGATGCACCCTTTCCCTTTGTTTGGATAAGCTTTCCATTGACCACGGCCGATTTTAAGTACTTCTTGATGAATGGAGCTAACTTTTGGGCGTCGCATTTATAAGTGGCAGTGATATATTTTTTTATTGCCAGAAGTGATGAGCCGCCACGTTCCTTTAAATTTTTAATCGAAGCGTCCACCATTTGCTGAGTTGGCGGATGTGACGGCGCCGCATTGGCTTTCTTTGCCTTTGTGCCGGCAGATCCAGATGCCTTTTTTTGGGCCACCTTTTTCTCAACTGTCGCGGATGGGGCAGCCACTGGAGAAGCGGACGTTGCAACTGCAGAATCAGACATTTTTCTTCACTAAGAACACTTTTTTTCTTCAGAAAATGGTCCGCGCGCTGTTTGCCAACCTCCCTCGCCCGGATGAGAATCGAGGAGGAGAGCACTTTGACAATACGACTGCTAGCAGTCATTTACTATGTTGATGTTTGCTTGAAGTGCAAACTTTTTTTTTAAATATTAAGTGTTTAAAATATTTATTAAAAGTAAGTTTTAATAGTTCTACATTCTTAAATAATTATTTTTTCATTATGAATTTTTCAAATGTTGATATATGGTTTTAGTGACTTTTTAATGTTGATTGAACTTGAATATTTACATTTTTATCTAGAGCAATTTATAGAAAAACATGTTTTTAAATTATAAATCATGAAAATAATTTAGAGATTCCCGAAGTTTATTACAACTTCAACTTTCGACCTTTAGGAAAACCTAAAAAAGGAGCGTCTATTATTGTTTGAGATACTTTATTACTTGATTTAAGTTGACAATGAACTACATAAAAAGTTTGCTCTACGGCATCATTCAGCAATAGTTTTTGATTCTAAAAAATACATATATTGTCAAAAACAATGGATTTTTAATATTTTCTTAAAATAATAACGTGTTTGCTTTAGTAGATTAAAGTTTTCATGCATTTTTATAAATAATTTGTCTAAAATAAATCAATTTCCCTACCATATATCAGCCTTCATATAGTATGTCATACAATGTTTTTATTTAATAATAAAATATAAAGCAATCTTTTTTGTATTATCTCTTTCTTTTGTATATTAGATATTGAATTTCCCTACGTAATTAACCAATTTCAAAACAAGTTTTTACAGATCTTTTATTTTTTACAGACGGTTGAAGGGGCAGTTCCACTGGCCCCGTACGACCTCTTCAATAATATTCCCAAATTGAGTTAAAACTAAGAAAAAATTTTAATAAACAATCTTTATGTTATAGTTTTCTGTTACTTTCTAAATATTGGACTGACCGATATAATTACATTATTTCCAAACTGTCATTCGCAGAATTTTGATTTTTTATAGATGTTTGAAGGTAACGTGGTTCTTGCTCCGTATGACTATTTCAGTGTTCTAAAGGAAGTTAGCACTAATAAAAAATATAAAACAACTGTTTTTATATTAACCTTTTCTTTTATTTTATTAATGTTGGGCTAACAATTAAAATAACAATATTTCGATTCTTTCATTAGCAGAATTTCTATTTTTTAGAAATGTTTGAAGTTTCAGTGCCGTTTGCCCCTTATAAACATTTCAATAATATATTCAGCTGAACTTAACACAAAGACAAAATATAGAATATCAATTCTGTTATTATTTTCTATATATAATATTATATTCTAATATATATTCTTTTATAAATAGGCTGCAAAAGAAAAATTTAAATCTCATTGAATGTGGTTTGTGGTCCTGAAAAGGACCGATTGTAGAGTATGCTAGGGCTTTGGCTGCCAATTGAAGCCTTGCCAACTTAAGCACGCTCGCCGCGGATGCGTCGCGCTAATTGGATGTCCTTCGGCATTATGGTGACACGTTTGGCATGAATGGCACACAAGTTGGTATCTTCAAAGAGACCAACCAGATAGGCTTCGCTAGCTTCCTGCAGGGCCATAACAGCCGAGCTCTGGAATCGCAAGTCAGTCTTAAAGTCCTGAGCGATTTCACGCACCAGACGCTGGAAAGGCAGTTTGCGGATCAGAAGCTCTGTGCTCTTTTGGTAGCGACGGATCTCACGCAAGGCCACTGTTCCAGGGCGATAGCGGTGGGGCTTCTTTACACCTCCAGTCGCAGGGGCGCTCTTGCGAGCGGCCTTAGTAGCCAGTTGTTTGCGTGGCGCCTTTCCACCAGTCGATTTACGTGCAGTTTGCTTGGTACGAGCCATTTCCGATTTGAGTTTCACCACAGTTCACGTTCACTACTTCACGTTTCAAAACACAATAAACGATCAGAGCATTTGCTACCTACTTATATAGCAAGCGTGGATGGTGAGAAAGAGAAAGAGAAACAGAGGCCATCTCATTGACGAGCGAGGAACGAAACGAACATATCATTCGTACTCTCTCGGGTTTTTGGCGTTTTACGTATAAATAGAGGCACACAGAAAATGTTGAAATTAGTTCTTCAGTGACTTTCGGACTGTGTGTGTGCAGAATAGTATAAAACAGTGAATAATGACTGGTCGTGGTAAAGGAGGCAAGGGATTGGGAAAAGGTGGCGCCAAGCGTCATCGCAAAGTGCTTCGTGATAACATCCAAGGTATCACGAAGCCTGCTATCCGCCGTTTGGCTCGTCGTGGCGGTGTGAAGCGCATATCTGGACTCATATACGAGGAAACGCGTGGTGTTCTGAAGGTTTTCTTGGAGAACGTAATTCGTGATGCCGTCACCTACACCGAACACGCTAAGAGAAAGACTGTTACAGCCATGGATGTTGTGTACGCTCTGAAGAGGCAAGGCCGCACTCTCTACGGATTTGGCGGTTAAAAAAGTCCTGTACTTTTATTAAGCAATCGGTCCTTTTCAGGACCACCACTAACTTTTTAAAAGGAGGTACATTTTCAAAAAATATGTCCTTTTATTGGTTGGGAACCCCAAGAATGAGGTAGTCCGCTATTGCATCAAACTAAATGTCGATCATTGATTGCTTCTTCAGGTAGACCAAATTGAGAGTATAGTGTGTATATATTGATAGATTCATAACATGGCTTTGTACAGACTGTACTGAATTCAGACACCGTGTGTATATCAACGCATCGTGGAGTGCGAAAAATAAAAAAACTACTTTATATTTTATATAATAGAAAATTTGAAAAATCTTACTGCATATATAAATAAAATATGACAATTCCTAAAATAATTTTTTGTATAATTTATTCAATACAACATAATAGTAACGTAGTTAAAAAATTTTTCAAATCTTTGGTAACAATTTGGTCGTCCTGAAAAGGACGGTTTGATTGATGATTTTATGTACAAGTAGGTATTCAGCTTTTGAAACGTTTAGTTTAAGCCTTCTTCTCGGTCTTTTTGGGCAACAGAACAGCCTGAATATTCGGCAAGACTCCACCTTGGGCAATAGTGACGCCGGAGAGCAGCTTGTTTAACTCCTCGTCGTTGCGGATGGCCAGCTGTAAATGACGCGGAATAATTCTAGTCTTCTTGTTGTCACGAGCAGCATTGCCTGCCAACTCGAGAACTTCAGCGGCCAGATATTCCATTACGGCTGCTAGGTAAACTGGAGCGCCTGCACCAACACGCTCGGCGTAGTTGCCCTTCCGGAGCAGACGGTGAATACGGCCCACAGGGAATTGAAGACCGGCACGGTTGGAGCGGGACTTTGCCTTTCCCTTCACTTTGCCACCTTTTCCACGTCCAGACATTTTGCTTTGCGTTTATTTCACTTAGTTCACTTTACACACGGAACACGAATGCTGGCCGAACCCCGGCAGGGAAATATTTATACTTTTTCGTCTGCCAGCGCTTTCAGTTAGGGGTAGGTTACTTAGACCTGAAATGATTGTTCGTAAAAAAGTATAAAAATGAACGCGTTCGGAGCCACATTATGATAAGTGAATTGTGTTTGTGAAAATATAAATAAAGTGAATAATGCCGCCGAAAACTAGTGGAAAGGCAGCCAAGAAGGCTGGCAAGGCTCAGAAGAATATCACCAAGACCGACAAGAAAAAGAAGCGCAAGAGGAAGGAGAGCTATGCCATCTACATTTACAAGGTTCTCAAGCAGGTCCATCCTGACACCGGCATTTCATCTAAGGCGATGAGCATCATGAACAGCTTTGTAAATGATATTTTCGAGCGCATTGCTGCCGAGGCGTCTCGTCTGGCTCACTACAACAAGCGCTCGACCATCACCAGTCGAGAAATCCAAACGGCTGTTCGCCTGCTTCTGCCGGGAGAGTTGGCCAAGCATGCTGTCAGTGAGGGAACCAAGGCTGTCACCAAGTACACCAGCTCCAAATAATTTGTTCCTACGAATGCTGCGGACATTAATCCAAAACGGCCCTTTTCAGGGCCACAATGTGTTTCACCAAGGAAATGTATTTTTCAATATATCGTCGATTTCAACTTATCCATTCCCACTATGGGGTTAAAATTGTTCAAATTTGTTTAAATATATACCAAAAAATCGGAAACGAAAACTCAATACGCTCAAAAAGCAACGTAATTCAATAACCAGACACGACGCGATGGTTGCCAATAAAATTAATGGAGCATTTTAATTTTCAAATAGCATTTAAATGAAAGTTTTTTCTCTTGCAACGAATCGTTGTAGCCCTGAAAAGGGCTTGTTTAAACAAATTTCAGATGTTGAAATCTAAAATTTTGATTGCGAACATGTACTAACTACTGTACTTTTTCACAATTTACTTCTTGGCGGCCGTAGTCTTTGCTTTCGGCTTCTTGGCCGTAGCAGAAACCGCTGCTTTCTTCGCAGTCTTTTTGGGTTTTGCAGACGCCGCTGGCTTTGCCTTTGGGGCTTTGGCTGCTGTAGCCTTCGGCTTCGCTGCGGTCGCGGTCGCTTTCGCCTTTGTTGCGGCGGGCTTCGACTTTACGATTCCAGTTTTCTTAGCATCCTTGGCTTTTGCCTTCTCGGTTTTCTTTTTCTCGGCAGTCTTTTTGGTGGCCACAGCCTTCTTAGCCTTGGGCTTTTTGTCAGCAGCCCCAGCGGCAGTTTTTTTGGAGGAAGCACCAGTCTTCTTGGATGCTACCTTCTTGCTTTCCACTTTTTTCTCAGCAGACAAAACCCTCGACTTCGCCTTCGGATCCTTATCCTTCTTGGCGGAGGCCGAAAGTTTAAATGATCCAGATGCACCCTTTCCCTTTGTTTGGATAAGCTTTCCATTGACCACGGCCGATTTTAAGTACTTCTTGATGAATGGAGCTAACTTTTGGGCGTCGCATTTATAAGTGGCAGTGATATATTTTTTTATTGCCAGAAGTGATGAGCCGCCACGTTCCTTTAAATTTTTAATCGAAGCGTCCACCATGTGCTGAGTTGGCGGATGTGACGGCGCCACATTGGCTTTCTTTGCCTTTGTGCCGGCAGATCCAGATGCCTTTTTTTGGGCCACCTTTTTCTCAACTGTCGCGGATGGGGCAGCCACTGGAGAAGCGGACGTTGCAACTGCAGAATCAGACATTTTTCTTCACTAAGAACCCTTTTTTTCTTCAGAAAATAGTCCGCGCGCTGATTGCCAACCTCCCTCGCTCGGATGAGAATCGAGGAGGAGAGCACTTTGACAATACGACTGCTAGCAGTCATTTACTATGTTGATGTTTGCTTGAAGTGCAAACTTTTTTTTTAAATATTAAGTGTTTAAAATATTTATTAAAAGTAAGTTTTAATAGTTCTACATTCTTAAATAATTATTTTTTCATTATGAATTTTTCAAATGTTGATATATGGTTTTAGTGACTTTTTAATGTTGATTGAACTTGAATATTCACATTTTTATCTAGAGCAATTTATAGAAAAACATGTTTTTAAATTATAAATCATGAAAATAATTTAGAGATTCCCGAAGTTTATTACAACTTCAACTTTCGACCTTTAGGAAAACCTAAAAAAGGAGCGTCTATTATTGTTTGAGATACTTTATTACTTGATTTAAGTTGACAATGAACTACATAAAAAGTTTGCTCTACGGCATCATTCAGCAATAGTTTTTGATTCTAAAAAATACATATATTGTCAAAAACAATGGATTTTTAATATTTTCTTAAAATAATAACGTGTTTGCTTTAGTAGATTAAAGTTTTCATGCATTTTTATAAATAATTTGTCTAAAATAAATCAATTTCCCTACCATATATCAGCCTTCATATAGTATGTCATACAATGTTTTTATTTAATAATAAAATATAAAGCAATCTTTTTTGTATTATCTCTTTCTTTTGTATATTAGATATTGAATTTCCCTACGTAATTAACCAATTTCAAAACAAGTTTTTACAGATCTTTTATTTTTTACAGACGGTTGAAGGGGCAGTTCCACTGGCCCCGTACGACCTCTTCAATAATATTCCCAAATTGAGTTAAAACTAAGAAAAAATTTTAATAAACAATCTTTATGTTATAGTTTTCTGTTACTTTCTAAATATTGGACTGACCGATATAATTACATTATTTCCAAACTGTCATTCGCAGAATTTTGATTTTTTATAGATGTTTGAAGGTAACGTGGTTCTTGCTCCGTATGACTATTTCAGTGTTCTAAAGGAAGTTAGCACTAATAAAAAATATAAAACAACTGTTTTTATATTAACCTTTTCTTTTATTTTATTAATGTTGGGCTAACAATTAAAATAACAATATTTCGATTCTTTCATTAGCAGAATTTCTATTTTTTAGAAATGTTTGAAGTTTCAGTGCCGTTTGCCCCTTATAAACATTTCAATAATATATTCAGCTGAACTTAACACAAAGACAAAATATAGAATATCAATTCTGTTATTATTTTCTATATATAATATTATATTCTAATATATATTCTTTTATAAATAGGCTGCAAAAGAAAAATTTAAATCTCATTGAATGTGGTTTGTGGTCCTGAAAAGGACCGATTGTAGAGTATGCTAGGGCTTTGGCTGCCAATTGAAGCCTTGCCAACTTAAGCACGCTCGCCGCGGATGCGTCGCGCTAATTGGATGTCCTTCGGCATTATGGTGACACGTTTGGCATGAATGGCACACAAGTTGGTATCTTCAAAGAGACCAACCAGATAGGCTTCGCTAGCTTCCTGCAGGGCCATAACAGCCGAGCTCTGGAATCGCAAGTCAGTCTTAAAGTCCTGAGCGATTTCACGCACCAGACGCTGGAAAGGCAGTTTGCGGATCAGAAGCTCTGTGCTCTTTTGGTAGCGACGGATCTCACGCAAGGCCACTGTTCCAGGGCGATAGCGGTGGGGCTTCTTTACACCTCCAGTCGCAGGGACGCTCTTGCGAGCGGCCTTAGTAGCCAGTTGTTTGCGTGGCGCCTTTCCACCAGTCGATTTACGTGCAGTTTGCTTGGTACGAGCCATTTCCGATTTGAGTTTCACCACAGTTCACGTTCACTACTTCACGTTTCAAAACACAATAAACGATCAGAGCATTTGCTACCTACTTATATAGCAAGCGTGGATGGTGAGAAAGAGAAAGAGAAACAGAGGCCATCTCATTGACGAGCGAGGAACGAAACGAACATATCATTCGTACTCTCTCGGGTTTTTGGCGTTTTACGTATAAATAGAGGCACACAGAAAATGTTGAAATTAGTTCTTCAGTGACTTTCGGACTGTGTGTGTGCAGAATAGTATAAAACAGTGAATAATGACTGGTCGTGGTAAAGGAGGCAAGGGATTGGGAAAAGGTGGCGCCAAGCGTCATCGCAAAGTGCTTCGTGATAACATCCAAGGTATCACGAAGCCTGCTATCCGCCGTTTGGCTCGTCGTGGCGGTGTGAAGCGCATATCTGGACTCATATACGAGGAAACGCGTGGTGTTCTGAAGGTTTTCTTGGAGAACGTAATTCGTGATGCCGTCACCTACACCGAACACGCTAAGAGAAAGACTGTTACAGCCATGGATGTTGTGTACGCTCTGAAGAGGCAAGGCCGCACTCTCTACGGATTTGGCGGTTAAAAAAGTCCTGTACTTTTATTAAGCAATCGGTCCTTTTCAGGACCACCACTAACTTTTTAAAAGGAGGTACATTTTCAAAAAATATGTCCTTTTATTGGTTGGGAACCCCAAGAATGAGGTAGTCCGCTATTGCATCAAACTAAATGTCGATCATTGATTGCTTCTTCAGGTAGACCAAATTGAGAGTATAGTGTGTATATATTGATAGATTCATAACATGGCTTTGTACAGACTGTACTGAATTCAGACACCGTGTGTATATCAACGCATCGTGGAGTGCGAAAAATAAAAAAACTACTTTATATTTTATATAATAGAAAATTTGAAAAATCTTACTGCATATATAAATAAAATATGACAATTCCTAAAATAATTTTTTGTATAATTTATTCAATACAACATAATAGTAACGTAGTTAAAAAATTTTCAAATCTTTGGTAACAATTTGGTCGTCCTGAAAAGGACGGTTTGATTGATGATTTTATGTACAAGTAGGTTTTCAGCTTTTGAAACGTTTAGTTTAAGCCTTCTTCTCGGTCTTTTTGGGCAACAGAACAGCCTGAATATTCGGCAAGACTCCACCTTGGGCAATAGTGACGCCGGAGAGCAGCTTGTTTAACTCCTCGTCGTTGCGGATGGCCAGCTGTAAATGACGCGGAATAATTCTAGTCTTCTTGTTGTCACGAGCAGCATTGCCTGCCAACTCCAGAACTTCAGCGGCCAGATATTCCATTACGGCTGCTAGGTAAACTGGAGCGCCTGCACCAACACGCTCGGCGTAGTTGCCCTTCCGGAGCAGACGGTGAATACGGCCCACAGGGAATTGAAGACCGGCACGGTTGGAGCGGGACTTTGCCTTTCCCTTCACTTTGCCACCTTTTCCACGTCCAGACATTTTGCTTTGCGTTTATTTCACTTAGTTCACTTTACACACGGAACACGAATGCTGGCCGAACCCCGGCAGGGAAATATTTATACTTTTTCGTCTGCCAGCGCTTTCAGTTAGGGGTAGGTTACTTAGACCTGAAATGATTGTTCGTAAAAAAGTATAAAAATGAACGCGTTCGGAGCCACATTATGATAAGTGAATTGTGTTTGTGAAAATATAAATAAAGTGAATAATGCCGCCGAAAACTAGTGGAAAGGCAGCCAAGAAGGCTGGCAAGGCTCAGAAGAATATCACCAAGACCGACAAGAAAAAGAAGCGCAAGAGGAAGGAGAGCTATGCCATCTACATTTACAAGGTTCTCAAGCAGGTCCATCCTGACACCGGCATTTCATCTAAGGCGATGAGCATCATGAACAGCTTTGTAAATGATATTTTCGAGCGCATTGCTGCCGAGGCGTCTCGTCTGGCTCACTACAACAAGCGCTCGACCATCACCAGTCGAGAAATCCAAACGGCTGTTCGCCTGCTTCTGCCGGGAGAGTTGGCCAAGCATGCTGTCAGTGAGGGAACCAAGGCTGTCACCAAGTACACCAGCTCCAAATAATTTGTTCCTACGAATGCTGCGGACATTAATCCAAAACGGCCCTTTTCAGGGCCACAATGTGTTTCACCAAGGAAATGTATTTTTCAATATATCGTCGATTTCAACTTATCCATTCCCACTATGGGGTTAAAATTGTTCAAATTTGTTTAAATATATACCAAAAAATCGGAAACGAAAACTCAATACGCTCAAAAAGCAACGTAATTCAATAACCAGACACGACGCGATGGTTGCCAATAAAATTAATGGAGCATTTTAATTTTCAAATAGCATTTAAATGAAAGTTTTTTCTCTTGCAACGAATCGTTGTAGCCCTGAAAAGGGCTTGTTTAAACAAATTTCAGATGTTGAAATCTAAAATTTTGATTGCGAACATGTACTAACTACTGTACTTTTTCACAATTTACTTCTTGGCGGCCGTAGTCTTTGCTTTCGGCTTCTTGGCCGTAGCAGAAACCGCTGCTTTCTTCGCAGTCTTTTTGGGTTTTGCAGACGCCGCTGGCTTTGCCTTTGGGGCTTTGGCTGCTGTAGCCTTCGGCTTCGCTGCGGTCGCGGTCGCTTTCGCCTTTGTTGCGGCGGGCTTCGACTTTACGATTCCAGTTTTCTTAGCATCCTTGGCTTTTGCCTTCTCGGTTTTCTTTTTCTCGGCAGTCTTTTTGGTGGCCACAGCCTTCTTAGCCTTGGGCTTTTTGTCAGCAGCCCCAGCGGCAGTTTTTTTGGAGGAAGCACCAGTCTTCTTGGATGCTACCTTCTTGCTTTCCACTTTTTTCTCAGCAGACAAAACCCTCGACTTCGCCTTCGGATCCTTATCCTTATCCTTCTTGGCGGAGGCCGAAAGTTTAAATGATCCAGATGCACCCTTTCCCTTTGTTTGGATAAGCTTTCCATTGACCACGGCCGATTTTAAGTACTTCTTGATGAATGGAGCTAACTTTTGGGCGTCGCATTTATAAGTGGCAGTGATATATTTTTTTATTGAACTTGAATATTCACATTTTTATCTAGAGCAATTTATAGAAAAACATGTTTTTAAATTATAAATCATGAAAATAATTTAGAGATTCCCGAAGTTTATTACAACTTCAACTTTCGACCTTTAGGAAAACCTAAAAAAGGAGCGTCTATTATTGTTTGAGATACTTTATTACTTGATTTAAGTTGACAATGAACTACATAAAAAGTTTGCTCTACGGCATCATTCAGCAATAGTTTTTGATTCTAAAAAATACATATATTGTCAAAAACAATGGATTTTTAATATTTTCTTAAAATAATAACGTGTTTGCTTTAGTAGATTAAAGTTTTCATGCATTTTTATAAATAATTTGTCTAAAATAAATCAATTTCCCTACCATATATCAGCCTTCATATAGTATGTCATACAATGTTTTTATTTAATAATAAAATATAAAGCAATCTTTTTTGTATTATCTCTTTCTTTTGTATATTAGATATTGAATTTCCCTACGTAATTAACCAATTTCAAAACAAGTTTTTACAGATCTTTTATTTTTTACAGACGGTTGAAGGGGCAGTTCCACTGGCCCCGTACGACCTCTTCAATAATATTCCCAAATTGAGTTAAAACTAAGAAAAAATTTTAATAAACAATCTTTATGTTATAGTTTTCTGTTACTTTCTAAATATTGGACTGACCGATATAATTACATTATTTCCAAACTGTCATTCGCAGAATTTTGATTTTTTATAGATGTTTGAAGGTAACGTGGTTCTTGCTCCGTATGACTATTTCAGTGTTCTAAAGGAAGTTAGCACTAATAAAAAATATAAAACAACTGTTTTTATATTAACCTTTTCTTTTATTTTATTAATGTTGGGCTAACAATTAAAATAACAATATTTCGATTCTTTCATTAGCAGAATTTCTATTTTTTAGAAATGTTTGAAGTTTCAGTGCCGTTTGCCCCTTATAAACATTTCAATAATATATTCAGCTGAACTTAACACAAAGACAAAATATAGAATATCAATTCTGTTATTATTTTCTATATATAATATTATATTCTAATATATATTCTTTTATAAATAGGCTGCAAAAGAAAAATTTAAATCTCATTGAATGTGGTTTGTGGTCCTGAAAAGGACCGATTGTAGAGTATGCTAGGGCTTTGGCTGCCAATTGAAGCCTTGCCAACTTAAGCACGCTCGCCGCGGATGCGTCGCGCTAATTGGATGTCCTTCGGCATTATGGTGACACGTTTGGCATGAATGGCACACAAGTTGGTATCTTCAAAGAGACCAACCAGATAGGCTTCGCTAGCTTCCTGCAGGGCCATAACAGCCGAGCTCTGGAATCGCAAGTCAGTCTTAAAGTCCTGAGCGATTTCACGCACCAGACGCTGGAAAGGCAGTTTGCGGATCAGAAGCTCTGTGCTCTTTTGGTAGCGACGGATCTCACGCAAGGCCACTGTTCCAGGGCGATAGCGGTGGGGCTTCTTTACACCTCCAGTCGCAGGGGCGCTCTTGCGAGCGGCCTTAGTAGCCAGTTGTTTGCGTGGCGCCTTTCCACCAGTCGATTTACGTGCAGTTTGCTTGGTACGAGCCATTTCCGATTTGAGTTTCACCACAGTTCACGTTCACTACTTCACGTTTCAAAACACAATAAACGATCAGAGCATTTGCTACCTACTTATATAGCAAGCGTGGATGGTGAGAAAGAGAAAGAGAAACAGAGGCCATCTCATTGACGAGCGAGGAACGAAACGAACATATCATTCGTACTCTCTCGGGTTTTTGGCGTTTTACGTATAAATAGAGGCACACAGAAAATGTTGAAATTAGTTCTTCAGTGACTTTCGGACTGTGTGTGTGCAGAATAGTATAAAACAGTGAATAATGACTGGTCGTGGTAAAGGAGGCAAGGGATTGGGAAAAGGTGGCGCCAAGCGTCATCGCAAAGTGCTTCGTGATAACATCCAAGGTATCACGAAGCCTGCTATCCGCCGTTTGGCTCGTCGTGGCGGTGTGAAGCGCATATCTGGACTCATATACGAGGAAACGCGTGGTGTTCTGAAGGTTTTCTTGGAGAACGTAATTCGTGATGCCGTCACCTACACCGAACACGCTGAGAGAAAGACTTACAGCCATGGATGTTGTGTACGCTCTGAAGAGGCAAGGCCGCACTCTCTACGGATTTGGCGGTTAAAAAAAAAGTCCTGTACTTTTATTAAGCAATCGGTCCTTTTCAGGACCACCACTAACTTTTTAAAAGGAGGTACATTTTCAAAAAATATGTCCTTTTATTGGTTGGGAACCCCAAGAATGAGGTAGTCCGCTATTGCATCAAACTAAATGTCGATCATTGATTGCTTCTTCAGGTAGACCAAATTGAGAGTATAGTGTGTATATATTGATAGATTCATAACATGGCTTTGTACAGACTGTACTGAATTCAGACACCGTGTGTATATCAACGCATCGTGGAGTGCGAAAAATAAAAAAACTACTTTATATTTTATATAATAGAAAATTTGAAAAATCTTACTGCATATATAAATAAAATATGACAATTCCTAAAATAATTTTTTGTATAATTTATTCAATACAACATAATAGTAACGTAGTTAAAAAATTTTTCAAATCTTTGGTAACAATTTGGTCGTCCTGAAAAGGACGGTTTGATTGATGATTTTATGTACAAGTAGGTATTCAGCTTTTGAAACGTTTAGTTTAAGCCTTCTTCTCGGTCTTTTTGGGCAACAGAACAGCCTGAATATTCGGCAAGACTCCACCTTGGGCAATAGTGACGCCGGAGAGCAGCTTGTTTAACTCCTCGTCGTTGCGGATGGCCAGCTGTAAATGACGCGGAATAATTCTAGTCTTCTTGTTGTCACGAGCAGCATTGCCTGCCAACTCCAGAACTTCAGCGGCCAGATATTCCATTACGGCTGCTAGGTAAACTGGAGCGCCTGCACCAACACGCTCGGCGTAGTTGCCCTTCCGGAGCAGACGGTGAATACGGCCCACAGGGAATTGAAGACCGGCACGGTTGGAGCGGGACTTTGCCTTTCCCTTCACTTTGCCACCTTTTCCACGTCCAGACATTTTGCTTTGCGTTTATTTCACTTAGTTCACTTTACACACGGAACACGAATGCTGGCCGAACCCCGGCAGGGAAATATTTATACTTTTTCGTCTGCCAGCGCTTTCAGTTAGGGGTAGGTTACTTAGACCTGAAATGATTGTTCGTAAAAAAGTATAAAAATGAACGCGTTCGGAGCCACATTATGATAAGTGAATTGTGTTTGTGAAAATATAAATAAAGTGAATAATGCCGCCGAAAACTAGTGGAAAGGCAGCCAAGAAGGCTGGCAAGGCTCAGAAGAATATCACCAAGACCGACAAGAAAAAGAAGCGCAAGAGGAAGGAGAGCTATGCCATCTACATTTACAAGGTTCTCAAGCAGGTCCATCCTGACACCGGCATTTCATCTAAGGCGATGAGCATCATGAACAGCTTTGTAAATGATATTTTCGAGCGCATTGCTGCCGAGGCGTCTCGTCTGGCTCACTACAACAAGCGCTCGACCATCACCAGTCGAGAAATCCAAACGGCTGTTCGCCTGCTTCTGCCGGGAGAGTTGGCCAAGCATGCTGTCAGTGAGGGAACCAAGGCTGTCACCAAGTACACCAGCTCCAAATAATTTGTTCCTACGAATGCTGCGGACATTAATCCAAAACGGCCCTTTTCAGGGCCACAATGTGTTTCACCAAGGAAATGTATTTTTCAATATATCGTCGATTTCAACTTATCCATTCCCACTATGGGGTTAAAATTGTTCAAATTTGTTTAAATATATACCAAAAAATCGGAAACGAAAACTCAATACGCTCAAAAAGCAACGTAATTCAATAACCAGACACGACGCGATGGTTGCCAATAAAATTAATGGAGCATTTTAATTTTCAAATAGCATTTAAATGAAAGTTTTTTCTCTTGCAACGAATCGTTGTAGCCCTGAAAAGGGCTTGTTTAAACAAATTTCAGATGTTGAAATCTAAAATTTTGATTGCGAACATGTACTAACTACTGTACTTTTTCACAATTTACTTCTTGGCGGCCGTAGTCTTTGCTTTCGGCTTCTTGGCCGTAGCAGAAACCGCTGCTTTCTTCGCAGTCTTTTTGGGTTTTGCAGACGCCGCTGGCTTTGCCTTTGGGGCTTTGGCTGCTGTAGCCTTCGGCTTCGCTGCGGTCGCGGTCGCTTTCGCCTTTGTTGCGGCGGGCTTCGACTTTACGATTCCAGTTTTCTTAGCATCCTTGGCTTTTGCCTTCTCGGTTTTCTTTTTCTCGGCAGTCTTTTTGGTGGCCACAGCCTTCTTAGCCTTGGGCTTTTTGTCAGCAGCCCCAGCGGCAGTTTTTTTGGAGGAAGCACCAGTCTTCTTGGATGCTACCTTCTTGCTTTCCACTTTTTTCTCAGCAGACAAAACCCTCGACTTCGCCTTCGGATCCTTATCCTTATCCTTCTTGGCGGAGGCCGAAAGTTTAAATGATCCAGATGCACCCTTTCCCTTTGTTTGGATAAGCTTTCCATTGACCACGGCCGATTTTAAGTACTTCTTGATGAATGGAGCTAACTTTTGGGCGTCGCATTTATAAGTGGCAGTGATATATTTTTTTATTGAACTTGAATATTCACATTTTTATCTAGAGCAATTTATAGAAAAACATGTTTTTAAATTATAAATCATGAAAATAATTTAGAGATTCCCGAAGTTTATTACAACTTCAACTTTCGACCTTTAGGAAAACCTAAAAAAGGAGCGTCTATTATTGTTTGAGATACTTTATTACTTGATTTAAGTTGACAATGAACTACATAAAAAGTTTGCTCTACGGCATCATTCAGCAATAGTTTTTGATTCTAAAAAATACATATATTGTCAAAAACAATGGATTTTTAATATTTTCTTAAAATAATAACGTGTTTGCTTTAGTAGATTAAAGTTTTCATGCATTTTTATAAATAATTTGTCTAAAATAAATCAATTTCCCTACCATATATCAGCCTTCATATAGTATGTCATACAATGTTTTTATTTAATAATAAAATATAAAGCAATCTTTTTTGTATTATCTCTTTCTTTTGTATATTAGATATTGAATTTCCCTACGTAATTAACCAATTTCAAAACAAGTTTTTACAGATCTTTTATTTTTTACAGACGGTTGAAGGGGCAGTTCCACTGGCCCCGTACGACCTCTTCAATAATATTCCCAAATTGAGTTAAAACTAAGAAAAAATTTTAATAAACAATCTTTATGTTATAGTTTTCTGTTACTTTCTAAATATTGGACTGACCGATATAATTACATTATTTCCAAACTGTCATTCGCAGAATTTTGATTTTTTATAGATGTTTGAAGGTAACGTGGTTCTTGCTCCGTATGACTATTTCAGTGTTCTAAAGGAAGTTAGCACTAATAAAAAATATAAAACAACTGTTTTTATATTAACCTTTTCTTTTATTTTATTAATGTTGGGCTAACAATTAAAATAACAATATTTCGATTCTTTCATTAGCAGAATTTCTATTTTTTAGAAATGTTTGAAGTTTCAGTGCCGTTTGCCCCTTATAAACATTTCAATAATATATTCAGCTGAACTTAACACAAAGACAAAATATAGAATATCAATTCTGTTATTATTTTCTATATATAATATTATATTCTAATATATATTCTTTTATAAATAGGCTGCAAAAGAAAAATTTAAATCTCATTGAATGTGGTTTGTGGTCCTGAAAAGGACCGATTGTAGAGTATGCTAGGGCTTTGGCTGCCAATTGAAGCCTTGCCAACTTAAGCACGCTCGCCGCGGATGCGTCGCGCTAATTGGATGTCCTTCGGCATTATGGTGACACGTTTGGCATGAATGGCACACAAGTTGGTATCTTCAAAGAGACCAACCAGATAGGCTTCGCTAGCTTCCTGCAGGGCCATAACAGCCGAGCTCTGGAATCGCAAGTCAGTCTTAAAGTCCTGAGCGATTTCACGCACCAGACGCTGGAAAGGCAGTTTGCGGATCAGAAGCTCTGTGCTCTTTTGGTAGCGACGGATCTCACGCAAGGCCACTGTTCCAGGGCGATAGCGGTGGGGCTTCTTTACACCTCCAGTCGCAGGGGCGCTCTTGCGAGCGGCCTTAGTAGCCAGTTGTTTGCGTGGCGCCTTTCCACCAGTCGATTTACGTGCAGTTTGCTTGGTACGAGCCATTTCCGATTTGAGTTTCACCACAGTTCACGTTCACTACTTCACGTTTCAAAACACAATAAACGATCAGAGCATTTGCTACCTACTTATATAGCAAGCGTGGATGGTGAGAAAGAGAAAGAGAAACAGAGGCCATCTCATTGACGAGCGAGGAACGAAACGAACATATCATTCGTACTCTCTCGGGTTTTTGGCGTTTTACGTATAAATAGAGGCACACAGAAAATGTTGAAATTAGTTCTTCAGTGACTTTCGGACTGTGTGTGTGCAGAATAGTATAAAACAGTGAATAATGACTGGTCGTGGTAAAGGAGGCAAGGGATTGGGAAAAGGTGGCGCCAAGCGTCATCGCAAAGTGCTTCGTGATAACATCCAAGGTATCACGAAGCCTGCTATCCGCCGTTTGGCTCGTCGTGGCGGTGTGAAGCGCATATCTGGACTCATATACGAGGAAACGCGTGGTGTTCTGAAGGTTTTCTTGGAGAACGTAATTCGTGATGCCGTCACCTACACCGAACACGCTGAGAGAAAGACTTACAGCCATGGATGTTGTGTACGCTCTGAAGAGGCAAGGCCGCACTCTCTACGGATTTGGCGGTTAAAAAAAAAGTCCTGTACTTTTATTAAGCAATCGGTCCTTTTCAGGACCACCACTAACTTTTTAAAAGGAGGTACATTTTCAAAAAATATGTCCTTTTATTGGTTGGGAACCCCAAGAATGAGGTAGTCCGCTATTGCATCAAACTAAATGTCGATCATTGATTGCTTCTTCAGGTAGACCAAATTGAGAGTATAGTGTGTATATATTGATAGATTCATAACATGGCTTTGTACAGACTGTACTGAATTCAGACACCGTGTGTATATCAACGCATCGTGGAGTGCGAAAAATAAAAAAACTACTTTATATTTTATATAATAGAAAATTTGAAAAATCTTACTGCATATATAAATAAAATATGACAATTCCTAAAATAATTTTTTGTATAATTTATTCAATACAACATAATAGTAACGTAGTTAAAAAATTTTTCAAATCTTTGGTAACAATTTGGTCGTCCTGAAAAGGACGGTTTGATTGATGATTTTATGTACAAGTAGGTATTCAGCTTTTGAAACGTTTAGTTTAAGCCTTCTTCTCGGTCTTTTTGGGCAACAGAACAGCCTGAATATTCGGCAAGACTCCACCTTGGGCAATAGTGACGCCGGAGAGCAGCTTGTTTAACTCCTCGTCGTTGCGGATGGCCAGCTGTAAATGACGCGGAATAATTCTAGTCTTCTTGTTGTCACGAGCAGCATTGCCTGCCAACTCCAGAACTTCAGCGGCCAGATATTCCATTACGGCTGCTAGGTAAACTGGAGCGCCTGCACCAACACGCTCGGCGTAGTTGCCCTTCCGGAGCAGACGGTGAATACGGCCCACAGGGAATTGAAGACCGGCACGGTTGGAGCGGGACTTTGCCTTTCCCTTCACTTTGCCACCTTTTCCACGTCCAGACATTTTGCTTTGCGTTTATTTCACTTAGTTCACTTTACACACGGAACACGAATGCTGGCCGAACCCCGGCAGGGAAATATTTATACTTTTTCGTCTGCCAGCGCTTTCAGTTAGGGGTAGGTTACTTAGACCTGAAATGATTGTTCGTAAAAAAGTATAAAAATGAACGCGTTCGGAGCCACATTATGATAAGTGAATTGTGTTTGTGAAAATATAAATAAAGTGAATAATGCCGCCGAAAACTAGTGGAAAGGCAGCCAAGAAGGCTGGCAAGGCTCAGAAGAATATCACCAAGACCGACAAGAAAAAGAAGCGCAAGAGGAAGGAGAGCTATGCCATCTACATTTACAAGGTTCTCAAGCAGGTCCATCCTGACACCGGCATTTCATCTAAGGCGATGAGCATCATGAACAGCTTTGTAAATGATATTTTCGAGCGCATTGCTGCCGAGGCGTCTCGTCTGGCTCACTACAACAAGCGCTCGACCATCACCAGTCGAGAAATCCAAACGGCTGTTCGCCTGCTTCTGCCGGGAGAGTTGGCCAAGCATGCTGTCAGTGAGGGAACCAAGGCTGTCACCAAGTACACCAGCTCCAAATAATTTGTTCCTACGAATGCTGCGGACATTAATCCAAAACGGCCCTTTTCAGGGCCACAATGTGTTTCACCAAGGAAATGTATTTTTCAATATATCGTCGATTTCAACTTATCCATTCCCACTATGGGGTTAAAATTGTTCAAATTTGTTTAAATATATACCAAAAAATCGGAAACGAAAACTCAATACGCTCAAAAAGCAACGTAATTCAATAACCAGACACGACGCGATGGTTGCCAATAAAATTAATGGAGCATTTTAATTTTCAAATAGCATTTAAATGAAAGTTTTTTCTCTTGCAACGAATCGTTGTAGCCCTGAAAAGGGCTTGTTTAAACAAATTTCAGATGTTGAAATCTAAAATTTTGATTGCGAACATGTACTAACTACTGTACTTTTTCACAATTTACTTCTTGGCGGCCGTAGTCTTTGCTTTCGGCTTCTTGGCCGTAGCAGAAACCGCTGCTTTCTTCGCAGTCTTTTTGGGTTTTGCAGACGCCGCTGGCTTTGCCTTTGGGGCTTTGGCTGCTGTAGCCTTCGGCTTCGCTGCGGTCGCGGTCGCTTTCGCCTTTGTTGCGGCGGGCTTCGACTTTACGATTCCAGTTTTCTTAGCATCCTTGGCTTTTGCCTTCTCGGTTTTCTTTTTCTCGGCAGTCTTTTTGGTGGCCACAGCCTTCTTAGCCTTGGGCTTTTTGTCAGCAGCCCCAGCGGCAGTTTTTTTGGAGGAAGCACCAGTCTTCTTGGATGCTACCTTCTTGCTTTCCACTTTTTTCTCAGCAGACAAAACCCTCGACTTCGCCTTCGGATCCTTATCCTTATCCTTCTTGGCGGAGGCCGAAAGTTTAAATGATCCAGATGCACCCTTTCCCTTTGTTTGGATAAGCTTTCCATTGACCACGGCCGATTTTAAGTACTTCTTGATGAATGGAGCTAACTTTTGGGCGTCGCATTTATAAGTGGCAGTGATATATTTTTTTATTGCCAGAAGTGATGAGCCGCCACGTTCCTTTAAATTTTTAAGCGAAGCGTCCACCATTTGCTGAGTTGGCGGATGTGACGGCGCCGCATTGGCTTTCTTTGCCTTTGTGCCGGCAGATCCAGATGCCTTTTTTTGGGCCACCTTTTTCTCAACTGTCGCGGAGGGGCAGCCACTGGAGAAGCGGACGTTGCAACTGCAGAATCAGACATTTTTCTTCACTAAGAACACTTTTTTTCTTCAGAAAATGGTCCGCGCGCTGTTTGCCAACCTCCCTCGCTCGGATGAGAATCGAGGAGGAGAGCACTTTGACAATACGACTGCTAGCAGTCATTTACTATGTTGATGTTTGCTTGAAGTGCAAACTTTTTTTTAAAATATTAAGTGTTTAAAATATTTATTAAAAGTAAGTTTTAATAGTTCTACATTCTTAAATAATTAGTTTTTCATTATGAATTTTTCAAATGTTGATATATGGTTTTAGTGACTTTTTAATGTTGATTGAACTTGAATATTAACATTTTTATCTAGAGCAATTTATAGAAAAACATGTTTTTAAATTAGAAATCATGAAAATAATTTAGAGATTCCCGAAGTTTATTACAACTTCAACTTTCGACCTTTAGGAAAACCTAAAAAAGGAGCGTCTATTATTGTTTGAGATACTTTATTACTTGATTTAAGTTGACAATGAACTACATAAAAAGTTTGCTCTACGGCATCATTCAGCAATAGTTTTTGATTCTAAAAAATACATATATTGTCAAAAACAATGGATTTTTAATATTTTCTTAAAATAATAACGTGTTTGCTTTAGTAGATTAAAGTTTTCATGCATTTTTATAAATAATTTGTCTAAAATAAATCAATTTCCCTACCATATATCAGCCTTCATATAGTATGTCATACAATGTTTTTATTTAATAATAAAATATAAAGCAATCTTTTTTGTATTATCTCTTTCTTTTGTATATTAGATATTGAATTTCCCTACGTAATTAACCAATTTCAAAACAAGTTTTTACAGATCTTTTATTTTTTACAGACGGTTGAAGGGCAGTTCCACTGGCCCCGTACGACCTCTTCAATAATATTCCCAAATTGAGTTAAAACTAAGAAAAAATTTTAATTAACAATCTTTATGTTATAGTTTTCTGTTACTTTCTAAATATTGGACTGACCGATATAATTACATTATTTCCAAACTGTCATTCGCAGAATTTTGATTTTTTATAGATGTTTGAAGGTAACGTGGTTCTTGCTCCGTATGACTATTTCAGTGTTCTAAAGGAAGTTAGCACTAATAAAAAATATAAAACAACTGTTTTTATATTAACCTTTTCTTTTATTTTATTAATGTTGGGCTAACAATTAAAATAACAATATTTCGATTCTTTCATTAGCAGAATTTCTATTTTTTAGAAATGTTTGAAGTTTCAGTGCCGTTTGCCCCTTATAAACATTTCAATAATATATTCAGCTGAACTTAACACAAAGACAAAATATAGAATATCAATTCTGTTATTATTTTCTATATATAATATTATATTCTAATATATATTCTTTTATAAATAGGCTGCAAAAGAAAAATTTAAATCTCATTGAATGTGGTTTGTGGTCCTGAAAAGGACCGATTGTAGAGTATGCTAGGGCTTTGGCTGCCAATTGAAGCCTTGCCAACTTAAGCACGCTCGCCGCGGATGCGTCGCGCTAATTGGATGTCCTTCGGCATTATGGTGACACGTTTGGCATGAATGGCACACAAGTTGGTATCTTCAAAGAGACCAACCAGATAGGCTTCGCTAGCTTCCTGCAGGGCCATAACAGCCGAGCTCTGGAATCGCAAGTCAGTCTTAAAGTCCTGAGCGATTTCACGCACCAGACGCTGGAAAGGCAGTTTGCGGATCAGAAGCTCTGTGCTCTTTTGGTAGCGACGGATCTCACGCAAGGCCACTGTTCCAGGGCGATAGCGGTGGGGCTTCTTTACACCTCCAGTCGCAGGGGCGCTCTTGCGAGCGGCCTTAGTAGCCAGTTGTTTGCGTGGCGCCTTTCCACCAGTCGATTTACGTGCAGTTTGCTTGGTACGAGCCATTTCCGATTTGAGTTTCACCACAGTTCACGTTCACTACTTCACGTTTCAAAACACAATAAACGATCAGAGCATTTGCTACCTACTTATATAGCAAGCGTGGATGGTGAGAAAGAGAAAGAGAAACAGAGGCCATCTCATTGACGAGCGAGGAACGAAACGAACATATCATTCGTACTCTCTCGGGTTTTTGGCGTTTTACGTATAAATAGAGGCACACAGAAAATGTTGAAATTAGTTCTTCAGTGACTTTCGGACTGTGTGTGTGCAGAATAGTATAAAACAGTGAATAATGACTGGTCGTGGTAAAGGAGGCAAGGGATTGGGAAAAGGTGGCGCCAAGCGTCATCGCAAAGTGCTTCGTGATAACATCCAAGGTATCACGAAGCCTGCTATCCGCCGTTTGGCTCGTCGTGGCGGTGTGAAGCGCATATCTGGACTCATATACGAGGAAACGCGTGGTGTTCTGAAGGTTTTCTTGGAGAACGTAATTCGTGATGCCGTCACCTACACCGAACACGCTAAGAGAAAGACTGTTACAGCCATGGATGTTGTGTACGCTCTGAAGAGGCAAGGCCGCACTCTCTACGGATTTGGCGGTTAAAAAAAAAGTCCTGTACTTTTATTAAGCAATCGGTCCTTTTCAGGACCACCACTCACTTTTTAAAAGGAGGTACATTTTCAAAAAATATTTCCTTTTATTGGTTGGGAATCCCAAGAATGAGGTAGTCCGCTATTGCATCAAACTAAATGTCGATCATTGATTGCTTCTTCAGGTAGACCAAATTGAGAGTATAGTGTGTATATATTGATAGATTCATAACATGGCTTTGTACAGACTGTACTGAATTCAGACACCGTGTGTATATCAACGCATCGTGGAGTGCGAAAAATAAAAAAACTACTTTATATTTTATATAATAGAAAATTTGAAAAATCTTACTGCATATATAAATAAAATATGACAATTCCTAAAATAATTTTTTGTATAATTTATTCAATACAACATAATAGTAACGTAGTTAAAAAATTTTTCAAATCTTTGGTAACAATTTGGTCGTCCTGAAATGGACGGTTTGATTGATGATTTTATGTACAAGTAGGTTTTCAACTTTTGAAACGTTTAGTTTAAGCCTTCTTCTCGGTCTTTTTGGGCAACAGAACAGCCTGAATATTCGGCAAGACTCCACCTTGGGCAATAGTGACGCCGGAGAGCAGCTTGTTTAACTCCTCGTCGTTGCGGATGGCCAGCTGTAAATGACGCGGAATAATTCTAGTCTTCTTGTTGTCACGAGCAGCATTGCCTGCCAACTCCAGAACTTCAGCGGCCAGATATTCCATTACGGCTGCTAGGTAAACTGGAGCGCCTGCACCAACACGCTCGGCGTAGTTGCCCTTCCGGAGCAGACGGTGAATACGGCCCACAGGGAATTGAAGACCGGCACGGTTGGAGCGGGACTTTGCCTTTCCCTTCACTTTGCCACCTTTTCCACGTCCAGACATTTTGCTTTGCGTTTATTTCACTTAGTTCACTTTACACACGGAACACGAATGCTGGCCGAACCCCGGCAGGGAAATATTTATACTTTTTCGTCTGCCAGCGCTTTCAGTTAGGGGTGGGTGACTTAGACGTGAAATGATTGTTCGTAAAAAAGTATAAAAATGAACGCGTTCGGAGCCACATTATTATAAGTGAATTGTGTTTGTGAAAATATAAGTAAAGTGAATAATGCCGCCGAAAACTAGTGGAAAGGCAGCCAAGAAGGCTGGCAAGGCTCAGAAGAATATCACCAAGACCGACAAGAAAAAGAAGCGCAAGAGGAAGGAGAGCTATGCCATCTACATTTACAAGGTTCTCAAGCAGGTCCATCCTGACACCGGCATTTCATCTAAGGCGATGAGCATCATGAACAGCTTTGTAAATGATATTTTCGAGCGCATTGCTGCCGAGGCGTCTCGTCTGGCTCACTACAACAAGCGCTCGACCATCACCAGTCGAGAAATCCAAACGGCTGTTCGCCTGCTTCTGCCGGGAGAGTTGGCCAAGCATGCTGTCAGTGAGGGAACCAAGGCTGTCACCAAGTACACCAGCTCCAAATAATTTGTTCCTACGAATGCTGCGGACATTAATCCAAAACGGCCCTTTTCAGGGCCACAATGTGTTTCACCAAGGAAATGTATTTTTCAATATATCGTCGATTTCAACTTATCCATTCCCACTATGGGGTTAAAATTGTTCAAATTTGTTTAAATATATACCAAAAAATCGGAAACGAAAACTCAATACGCTCAAAAAGCAACGTAATTCAATAACCAGACACGACGCGATGGTTGCCAATAAAATTAATGGAGCATTTTAATTTTCAAATAGCATTTAAATGAAAGTTTTTTCTCTTGCAACGAATCGTTGTAGCCCTGAAAAGGGCTTGTTTAAACAAATTTCAGATGTTGAAATCTAAAATTTTGATTGCGAACATGTACTAACTACTGTACTTTTTCACAATTTACTTCTTGGCGGCCGTAGTCTTTGCTTTCGGCTTCTTGGCCGTAGCAGAAACCGCTGCTTTCTTCGCAGTCTTTTTGGGTTTTGCAGACGCCGCTGGCTTTGCCTTTGGGGCTTTGGCTGCTGTAGCCTTCGACTTCGCTGCGGTCGCGGTCGCTTTCGCCTTTGTTGCGGCGGGCTTCGACTTTACGATTCCAGTTTTCTTAGCATCCTTGGCTTTTGCCTTCTCGGTTTTCTTTTTCTCGGCAGTCTTTTTGGTGGCCACAGCCTTCTTAGCCTTGGGCTTTTTGTCAGCAGCCCCAGCGGCAGTTTTTTTGGAGGAAGCACCAGTCTTCTTGGATGCTACCTTCTTGCTTTCCACTTTTTTCTCAGCAGACAAAACCCTCGACTTCGCCTTCGGATCCTTATCCTTATCCTTCTTGGCGGAGGCCGAAAGTTTAAATGATCCAGATGCACCCTTTCCCTTTGTTTGGATAAGCTTTCCATTGACCACGGCCGATTTTAAGTACTTCTTGATGAATGGAGCTAACTTTTGGGCGTCGCATTTATAAGTGGCAGTGATATATTTTTTTATTGCCAGAAGTGATGAGCCGCCACGTTCCTTTAAATTTTTAAGCGAAGCGTCCACCATTTGCTGAGTTGGCGGATGTGACGGCGCCGCATTGGCTTTCTTTGCCTTTGTGCCGGCAGATCCAGATGCCTTTTTTTGGGCCACCTTTTTCTCAACTGTCGCGGAGGGGGCAGCCACTGGAGAAGCGGACGTTGCAACTGCAGAATCAGACATTTTTCTTCACTAAGAACACTTTTTTTCTTCAGAAAATGGTCCGCGCGCTGTTTGCCAACCTCCCTCGCTCGGATGAGAATCGAGGAGGAGAGCACTTTGACAATACGACTGCTAGCAGTCATTTACTATGTTGATGTTTGCTTGAAGTGCAAACTTTTTTTTAAAATATTAAGTGTTTAAAATATTTATTAAAAGTAAGTTTTAATAGTTCTACATTCTTAAATAATTAGTTTTTCATTATGAATTTTTCAAATGTTGATATATGGTTTTAGTGACTTTTTAATGTTGATTGAACTTGAATATTAACATTTTTATCTAGAGCAATTTATAGAAAAACATGTTTTTAAATTAGAAATCATGAAAATAATTTAGAGATTCCCGAAGTTTATTACAACTTCAACTTTCGACCTTTAGGAAAACCTAAAAAAGGAGCGTCTATTATTGTTTGAGATACTTTATTACTTGATTTAAGTTGACAATGAACTACATAAAAAGTTTGCTCTACGGCATCATTCAGCAATAGTTTTTGATTCTAAAAAATACATATATTGTCAAAAACAATGGATTTTTAATATTTTCTTAAAATAATAACGTGTTTGCTTTAGTAGATTAAAGTTTTCATGCATTTTTATAAATAATTTGTCTAAAATAAATCAATTTCCCTACCATATATCAGCCTTCATATAGTATGTCATACAATGTTTTTATTTAATAATAAAATATAAAGCAATCTTTTTTGTATTATCTCTTTCTTTTGTATATTAGATATTGAATTTCCCTACGTAATTAACCAATTTCAAAACAAGTTTTTACAGATCTTTTATTTTTTACAGACGGTTGAAGGGGCAGTTCCACTGGCCCCGTACGACCTCTTCAATAATATTCCCAAATTGAGTTAAAACTAAGAAAAAATTTTAATTAACAATCTTTATGTTATAGTTTTCTGTTACTTTCTAAATATTGGACTGACCGATATAATTACATTATTTCCAAACTGTCATTCGCAGAATTTTGATTTTTTATAGATGTTTGAAGGTAACGTGGTTCTTGCTCCGTATGACTATTTCAGTGTTCTAAAGGAAGTTAGCACTAATAAAAAATATAAAACAACTGTTTTTATATTAACCTTTTCTTTTATTTTATTAATGTTGGGCTAACAATTAAAATAACAATATTTCGATTCTTTCATTAGCAGAATTTCTATTTTTTAGAAATGTTTGAAGTTTCAGTGCCGTTTGCCCCTTATAAACATTTCAATAATATATTCAGCTGAACTTAACACAAAGACAAAATATAGAATATCAATTCTGTTATTATTTTCTATATATAATATTATATTCTAATATATATTCTTTTATAAATAGGCTGCAAAAGAAAAATTTAAATCTCATTGAATGTGGTTTGTGGTCCTGAAAAGGACCGATTGTAGAGTATGCTAGGGCTTTGGCTGCCAATTGAAGCCTTGCCAACTTAAGCACGCTCGCCGCGGATGCGTCGCGCTAATTGGATGTCCTTCGGCATTATGGTGACACGTTTGGCATGAATGGCACACAAGTTGGTATCTTCAAAGAGACCAACCAGATAGGCTTCGCTAGCTTCCTGCAGGGCCATAACAGCCGAGCTCTGGAATCGCAAGTCAGTCTTAAAGTCCTGAGCGATTTCACGCACCAGACGCTGGAAAGGCAGTTTGCGGATCAGAAGCTCTGTGCTCTTTTGGTAGCGACGGATCTCACGCAAGGCCACTGTTCCAGGGCGATAGCGGTGGGGCTTCTTTACACCTCCAGTCGCAGGGGCGCTCTTGCGAGCGGCCTTAGTAGCCAGTTGTTTGCGTGGCGCCTTTCCACCAGTCGATTTACGTGCAGTTTGCTTGGTACGAGCCATTTCCGATTTGAGTTTCACCACAGTTCACGTTCACTACTTCACGTTTCAAAACACAATAAACGATCAGAGCATTTGCTACCTACTTATATAGCAAGCGTGGATGGTGAGAAAGAGAAAGAGAAACAGAGGCCATCTCATTGACGAGCGAGGAACGAAACGAACATATCATTCGTACTCTCTCGGGTTTTTGGCGTTTTACGTATAAATAGAGGCACACAGAAAATGTTGAAATTAGTTCTTCAGTGACTTTCGGACTGTGTGTGTGCAGAATAGTATAAAACAGTGAATAATGACTGGTCGTGGTAAAGGAGGCAAGGGATTGGGAAAAGGTGGCGCCAAGCGTCATCGCAAAGTGCTTCGTGATAACATCCAAGGTATCACGAAGCCTGCTATCCGCCGTTTGGCTCGTCGTGGCGGTGTGAAGCGCATATCTGGACTCATATACGAGGAAACGCGTGGTGTTCTGAAGGTTTTCTTGGAGAACGTAATTCGTGATGCCGTCACCTACACCGAACACGCTAAGAGAAAGACTGTTACAGCCATGGATGTTGTGTACGCTCTGAAGAGGCAAGGCCGCACTCTCTACGGATTTGGCGGTTAAAAAAAAAGTCCTGTACTTTTATTAAGCAATCGGTCCTTTTCAGGACCACCACTCACTTTTTAAAAGGAGGTACATTTTCAAAAAATATTTCCTTTTATTGGTTGGGAATCCCAAGAATGAGGTAGTCCGCTATTGCATCAAACTAAATGTCGATCATTGATTGCTTCTTCAGGTAGACCAAATTGAGAGTATAGTGTGTATATATTGATAGATTCATAACATGGCTTTGTACAGACTGTACTGAATTCAGACACCGTGTGTATATCAACGCATCGTGGAGTGCGAAAAATAAAAAAACTACTTTATATTTTATATAATAGAAAATTTGAAAAATCTTACTGCATATATAAATAAAATATGACAATTCCTAAAATAATTTTTTGTATAATTTATTCAATACAACATAATAGTAACGTAGTTAAAAATTTTTCAAATCTTTGGTAACAATTTGGTCGTCCTGAAATGGACGGTTTGATTGATGATTTTATGTACAAGTAGGTTTTCAACTTTTGAAACGTTTAGTTTAAGCCTTCTTCTCGGTCTTTTTGGGCAACAGAACAGCCTGAATATTCGGCAAGACTCCACCTTGGGCAATAGTGACGCCGGAGAGCAGCTTGTTTAACTCCTCGTCGTTGCGGATGGCCAGCTGTAAATGACGCGGAATAATTCTAGTCTTCTTGTTGTCACGAGCAGCATTGCCTGCCAACTCCAGAACTTCAGCGGCCAGATATTCCATTACGGCTGCTAGGTAAACTGGAGCGCCTGCACCAACACGCTCGGCGTAGTTGCCCTTCCGGAGCAGACGGTGAATACGGCCCACAGGGAATTGAAGACCGGCACGGTTGGAGCGGGACTTTGCCTTTCCCTTCACTTTGCCACCTTTTCCACGTCCAGACATTTTGCTTTGCGTTTATTTCACTTAGTTCACTTTACACACGGAACACGAATGCTGGCCGAACCCCGGCAGGGAAATATTTATACTTTTTCGTCTGCCAGCGCTTTCAGTTAGGGGTGGGTGACTTAGACGTGAAATGATTGTTCGTAAAAAAGTATAAAAATGAACGCGTTCGGAGCCACATTATTATAAGTGAATTGTGTTTGTGAAAATATAAGTAAAGTGAATAATGCCGCCGAAAACTAGTGGAAAGGCAGCCAAGAAGGCTGGCAAGGCTCAGAAGAATATCACCAAGACCGACAAGAAAAAGAAGCGCAAGAGGAAGGAGAGCTATGCCATCTACATTTACAAGGTTCTCAAGCAGGTCCATCCTGACACCGGCATTTCATCTAAGGCGATGAGCATCATGAACAGCTTTGTAAATGATATTTTCGAGCGCATTGCTGCCGAGGCGTCTCGTCTGGCTCACTACAACAAGCGCTCGACCATCACCAGTCGAGAAATCCAAACGGCTGTTCGCCTGCTTCTGCCGGGAGAGTTGGCCAAGCATGCTGTCAGTGAGGGAACCAAGGCTGTCACCAAGTACACCAGCTCCAAATAATTTGTTCCTACGAATGCTGCGGACATTAATCCAAAACGGCCCTTTTCAGGGCCACAATGTGTTTCACCAAGGAAATGTATTTTTCAATATATCGTCGATTTCAACTTATCCATTCCCACTATGGGGTTAAAATTGTTCAAATTTGTTTAAATATATACCAAAAAATCGGAAACGAAAACTCAATACGCTCAAAAAGCAACGTAATTCAATAACCAGACACGACGCGATGGTTGCCAATAAAATTAATGGAGCATTTTAATTTTCAAATAGCATTTAAATGAAAGTTTTTTCTCTTGCAACGAATCGTTGTAGCCCTGAAAAGGGCTTGTTTAAACAAATTTCAGATGTTGAAATCTAAAATTTTGATTGCGAACATGTACTAACTACTGTACTTTTTCACAATTTACTTCTTGGCGGCCGTAGTCTTTGCTTTCGGCTTCTTGGCCGTAGCAGAAACCGCTGCTTTCTTCGCAGTCTTTTTGGGTTTTGCAGACGCCGCTGGCTTTGCCTTTGGGGCTTTGGCTGCTGTAGCCTTCGACTTCGCTGCGGTCGCGGTCGCTTTCGCCTTTGTTGCGGCGGGCTTCGACTTTACGATTCCAGTTTTCTTAGCATCCTTGGCTTTTGCCTTCTCGGTTTTCTTTTTCTCGGCAGTCTTTTTGGTGGCCACAGCCTTCTTAGCCTTGGGCTTTTTGTCAGCAGCCCCAGCGGCAGTTTTTTTGGAGGAAGCACCAGTCTTCTTGGATGCTACCTTCTTGCTTTCCACTTTTTTCTCAGCAGACAAAACCCTCGACTTCGCCTTCGGATCCTTATCCTTATCCTTCTTGGCGGAGGCCGAAAGTTTAAATGATCCAGATGCACCCTTTCCCTTTGTTTGGATAAGCTTTCCATTGACCACGGCCGATTTTAAGTACTTCTTGATGAATGGAGCTAACTTTTGGGCGTCGCATTTATAAGTGGCAGTGATATATTTTTTTATTGCCAGAAGTGATGAGCCGCCACGTTCCTTTAAATTTTTAAGCGAAGCGTCCACCATTTGCTGAGTTGGCGGATGTGACGGCGCCGCATTGGCTTTCTTTGCCTTTGTGCCGGCAGATCCAGATGCCTTTTTTTGGGCCACCTTTTTCTCAACTGTCGCGGAGGGGGCAGCCACTGGAGAAGCGGACGTTGCAACTGCAGAATCAGACATTTTTCTTCACTAAGAACACTTTTTTTCTTCAGAAAATGGTCCGCGCGCTGTTTGCCAACCTCCCTCGCTCGGATGAGAATCGAGGAGGAGAGCACTTTGACAATACGACTGCTAGCAGTCATTTACTATGTTGATGTTTGCTTGAAGTGCAAACTTTTTTTTAAAATATTAAGTGTTTAAAATATTTATTAAAAGTAAGTTTTAATAGTTCTACATTCTTAAATAATTAGTTTTTCATTATGAATTTTTCAAATGTTGATATATGGTTTTAGTGACTTTTTAATGTTGATTGAACTTGAATATTAACATTTTTATCTAGAGCAATTTATAGAAAAACATGTTTTTAAATTAGAAATCATGAAAATAATTTAGAGATTCCCGAAGTTTATTACAACTTCAACTTTCGACCTTTAGGAAAACCTAAAAAAGGAGCGTCTATTATTGTTTGAGATACTTTATTACTTGATTTAAGTTGACAATGAACTACATAAAAAGTTTGCTCTACGGCATCATTCAGCAATAGTTTTTGATTCTAAAAAATACATATATTGTCAAAAACAATGGATTTTTAATATTTTCTTAAAATAATAACGTGTTTGCTTTAGTAGATTAAAGTTTTCATGCATTTTTATAAATAATTTGTCTAAAATAAATCAATTTCCCTACCATATATCAGCCTTCATATAGTATGTCATACAATGTTTTTATTTAATAATAAAATATAAAGCAATCTTTTTTGTATTATCTCTTTCTTTTGTATATTAGATATTGAATTTCCCTACGTAATTAACCAATTTCAAAACAAGTTTTTACAGATTTTTTATTTTTTACAGACGGTTGAAGGGGCAGTTCCACTGGCCCCGTACGACCTCTTCAATAATATTCCCAAATTGAGTTAAAACTAAGAAAAAATTTTAATTAACAATCTTTATGTTATAGTTTTCTGTTACTTTCTAAATATTGGACTGACCGATATAATTACATTATTTCCAAACTGTCATTCGCAGAATTTTGATTTTTTATAGATGTTTGAAGGTAACGTGGTTCTTGCTCCGTATGACTATTTCAGTGTTCTAAAGGAAGTTAGCACTAATAAAAAATATAAAACAACTGTTTTTATATTAACCTTTTCTTTTATTTTATTAATGTTGGGCTAACAATTAAAATAACAATATTTCGATTCTTTCATTAGCAGAATTTCTATTTTTTAGAAATGTTTGAAGTTTCAGTGCCGTTTGCCCCTTATAAACATTTCAATAATATATTCAGCTGAACTTAACACAAAGACAAAATATAGAATATCAATTCTGTTATTATTTTCTATATATAATATTATATTCTAATATATATTCTTTTATAAATAGGCTGCAAAAGAAAAATTTAAATCTCATTGAATGTGGTTTGTGGTCCTGAAAAGGACCGATTGTAGAGTATGCTAGGGCTTTGGCTGCCAATTGAAGCCTTGCCAACTTAAGCACGCTCGCCGCGGATGCGTCGCGCTAATTGGATGTCCTTCGGCATTATGGTGACACGTTTGGCATGAATGGCACACAAGTTGGTATCTTCAAAGAGACCAACCAGATAGGCTTCGCTAGCTTCCTGCAGGGCCATAACAGCCGAGCTCTGGAATCGCAAGTCAGTCTTAAAGTCCTGAGCGATTTCACGCACCAGACGCTGGAAAGGCAGTTTGCGGATCAGAAGCTCTGTGCTCTTTTGGTAGCGACGGATCTCACGCAAGGCCACTGTTCCAGGGCGATAGCGGTGGGGCTTCTTTACACCTCCAGTCGCAGGGGCGCTCTTGCGAGCGGCCTTAGTAGCCAGTTGTTTGCGTGGCGCCTTTCCACCAGTCGATTTACGTGCAGTTTGCTTGGTACGAGCCATTTCCGATTTGAGTTTCACCACAGTTCACGTTCACTACTTCACGTTTCAAAACACAATAAACGATCAGAGCATTTGCTACCTACTTATATAGCAAGCGTGGATGGTGAGAAAGAGAAAGAGAAACAGAGGCCATCTCATTGACGAGCGAGGAACGAAACGAACATATCATTCGTACTCTCTCGGGTTTTTGGCGTTTTACGTATAAATAGAGGCACACAGAAAATGTTGAAATTAGTTCTTCAGTGACTTTCGGACTGTGTGTGTGCAGAATAGTATAAAACAGTGAATAATGACTGGTCGTGGTAAAGGAGGCAAGGGATTGGGAAAAGGTGGCGCCAAGCGTCATCGCAAAGTGCTTCGTGATAACATCCAAGGTATCACGAAGCCTGCTATCCGCCGTTTGGCTCGTCGTGGCGGTGTGAAGCGCATATCTGGACTCATATACGAGGAAACGCGTGGTGTTCTGAAGGTTTTCTTGGAGAACGTAATTCGTGATGCCGTCACCTACACCGAACACGCTAAGAGAAAGACTGTTACAGCCATGGATGTTGTGTACGCTCTGAAGAGGCAAGGCCGCACTCTCTACGGATTTGGCGGTTAAAAAAAAAGTCCTGTACTTTTATTAAGCAATCGGTCCTTTTCAGGACCACCACTAACTTTTTAAAAGGAGGTACATTTTCAAAAAATATTTCCTTTTATTGGTTGGGAACCCCAAGAATGAGGTAGTCCGCTATTGCATCAAACTAAATGTCGATCATTGATTGCTTCTTCAGGTAGTGTGTATATATTGATAGATTCATAACATGGCTTTGTACAGACTGTACTGAATTCAGACACCGTGTGTATATCAACGCATCGTGGAGTGCGAAAAATAAAAAAACTACTTTATATTTTATATAATAGAAAATTTGAAAAATCTTACTGCATATATAAATAAAATATGACAATTCCTAAAATAATTTTTTGTATAATTTATTCAATACAACATAATAGTAACGTAGTTAAAAAATTTTTCAAATCTTTGGTAACAATTTGGTCGTCCTGAAATGGACGGTTTGATTGATGATTTTATGTACAAGTAGGTTTTCAACTTTTGAAACGTTTAGTTTAAGCCTTCTTCTCGGTCTTTTTGGGCAACAGAACAGCCTGAATATTCGGCAAGACTCCACCTTGGGCAATAGTGACGCCGGAGAGCAGCTTGTTTAACTCCTCGTCGCACTATGGGAAATTTGACCACTTTTTCTGGCCTAAATTAATAACTCCAGAACGGGGAGAGATATTCAATTGGTGTTTTTTGTATGGGGTTACACTAGTCCATATCTTTTATGGTACCAAAAATTGTGGGCGTGGCACCGCCCTTTCTATTTTTTGTAATTTATAACTCCAGAACGAATAAAGATATTTAATTTTTTTTTTTTGCATTAATTTGCACTAGACCATATCTAAACGTACCCCAAAAACTGGGGGCGTGGCACAGTCCCTTATATTTATATTATTAATTTTCGTAAAGGCTTTCTTTCATTTTGTATGCTTTTTCTAATCTCAGCAAAAACAACTGATTTTGTGATAGAGCTTATATACTTAATTATTTTACAGAATTTAACAACAATAGTACTAATTAAAATAACAAAACAATTTTGTTTAACTCCCGTTTAGCATGAGATTACTCTGAATTTGGAAAAGTAGGGTTAAGTCTAAAATCTATAAATTCTCCCAAAATCGGTAAAAGTGGTTTTTAAAATTACAATAATCTGAACAAGAATTAAATAAGCTACAACATGAGGTATATTTCATTGATGCAATCTGCTGCAATCACTTTAAATCTCTATTCAAAGTTAGGCATTATAAAAAAAATACTTTTGTAAAGCAACTAAGATTTTTACTAAATTACTGGGACAACACTAGTTTTTTTTTTTCTATTGAATGTTGCAAACGCCTAATAGAAGGCCCACTGATTAAAATACTTTTTACAGAATTGAAATTAACGCTTTGGTTCCAAAGATATTATAACTTTTGTAACGAAAGAAAAACTTAATGTTGCAGATTGTTGTTTTGTGTACGCGCAACAGCTGTTTTTAACAGCTGATTTCTTTGTTGTGGCGCCATCTATTAAAATTTCTGGTATGCAGCACTAAAGATTGGTCAATTATGAATGCGTACACTAAATATTATTGTAATATTCCGACTTTCAGAAAATGGGTTTTGGCCAGAAAAAGGGGTCAAATTTCCCATAGTGCGTCGTTGCGGATGGCCAGCTGTAAATGACGCGGAATAATTCTAGTCTTCTTGTTGTCACGAGCAGCATTGCCTGCCAACTCCAGAACTTCAGCGGCCAGATATTCCATTACGGCTGCTAGGTAAACTGGAGCGCCTGCACCAACACGCTCGGCGTAGTTGCCCTTCCGGAGCAGACGGTGAATACGGCCCACAGGGAATTGAAGACCGGCACGGTTGGAGCGGGACTTTGCCTTTCCCTTCACTTTGCCACCTTTTCCACGTCCAGACATTTTGCTTTGCGTTTATTTCACTTAGTTCACTTTACACACGGAACACGAATGCTGGCCGAACCCCGGCAGGGAAATATTTATACTTTTTCGTCTGCCAGCGCTTTCAGTTAGGGGTGGGTGACTTAGACGTGAAATGATTGTTCGTAAAAAAGTATAAAAATGAACGCGTTCGGAGCCACATTATTATAAGTGAATTGTGTTTGTGAAAATATAAGTAAAGTGAATAATGCCGCCGAAAACTAGTGGAAAGGCAGCCAAGAAGGCTGGCAAGGCTCAGAAGAATATCACCAAGACCGACAAGAAAAAGAAGCGCAAGAGGAAGGAGAGCTATGCCATCTACATTTACAAGGTTCTCAAGCAGGTCCATCCTGACACCGGCATTTCATCTAAGGCGATGAGCATCATGAACAGCTTTGTAAATGATATTTTCGAGCGCATTGCTGCCGAGGCGTCTCGTCTGGCTCACTACAACAAGCGCTCGACCATCACCAGTCGAGAAATCCAAACGGCTGTTCGCCTGCTTCTGCCGGGAGAGTTGGCCAAGCATGCTGTCAGTGAGGGAACCAAGGCTGTCACCAAGTACACCAGCTCCAAATAATTTGTTCCTACGAATGCTGCGGACATTAATCCAAAACGGCCCTTTTCAGGGCCACAATGTGTTTCACCAAGGAAATGTATTTTTCAATATATCGTCGATTTCAACTTATCCATTCCCACTATGGGGTTAAAATTGTTCAAATTTGTTTAGATATATACCAAAAAATCGGAAACGAAAACTCAATACGCTCAAAAAGCAACGTAATTCAATAACCAGACACGACGCGATGGTTGCCAATAAAATTAATGGAGCATTTTAATTTTCAAATAGCATTTAAATGAAAGTTTTTTCTCTTGCAACGAATCGTTGTAGCCCTGAAAAGGGCTTGTTTAAACAAATTTCAGATGTTGAAATCTAAAATTTTGATTGCGAACATGTACTAACTACTGTACTTTTTCACAATTTACTTCTTGGCGGCCGTAGTCTTTGCTTTCGGCTTCTTGGCCGTAGCAGAAACCGCTGCTTTCTTCGCAGTCTTTTTGGGTTTTGCAGACGCCGCTGGCTTTGCCTTTGGGGCTTTGGCTGCTGTAGCCTTCGACTTCGCTGCGGTCGCGGTCGCTTTCGCCTTTGTTGCGGCGGGCTTCGACTTTACGATTCCAGTTTTCTTAGCATCCTTGGCTTTTGCCTTCTCGGTTTTCTTTTTCTCGGCAGTCTTTTTGGTGGCCACAGCCTTCTTAGCCTTGGGCTTTTTGTCAGCAGCCCCAGCGGCAGTTTTTTTGGAGGAAGCACCAGTCTTCTTGGATGCTACCTTCTTGCTTTCCACTTTTTTCTCAGCAGACAAAACCCTCGACTTCGCCTTCGGATCCTTATCCTTCTTGGCGGAGGCCGAAAGTTTAAATGATCCAGATGCACCCTTTCCCTTTGTTTGGATAAGCTTTCCATTGACCACGGCCGATTTTAAGTACTTCTTGATGAATGGAGCTAACTTTTGGGCGTCGCATTTATAAGTGGCAGTGATATATTTTTTTATTGCCAGAAGTGATGAGCCGCCACGTTCCTTTAAATTTTTAATCGAAGCGTCCACCATTTGCTGAGTTGGCGGATGTGACAGCGCCGCATTGGCTTTCTTTGCCTTTGTGCCGGCAGATCCAGATGCCTTTTTTTGGGCCACCTTTTTCTCAACTGTCGCGGAGGGGGCAGCCACTGGAGAAGCGGACGTTGCAACTGCAGAATCAGACATTTTTCTTCACTAAGAACACTTTTTTTCTTCAGAAAATGGTCCGCGCGCTGCTTGCCAACCTCCCTCGCTCGGATGAGAATCGAGGAGGAGAGCACTTTGACAATACGACTGCCAGCAGTCATTTACTATGTTGATGTTTGCTTGAAGTGCAAACTTTTTTTTTAAATATTAAGTGTTTAAAATATTTATAAAAAGTAAGTTTTAATAGTTCTACATTCTTAAATAATTATTTTTTCACTATGAATTTTTCAAATGTTGATATATGGTTTTAGTGACTATTTAATGTTGATTGAACTTGAATATTCACATTTTTATCTAGAGCAATTTATAGAAAAACATGTTTTTAAATTAGAAATCATGAAAATAATTTAGAGATTCCCGAAGTTTATTACAACTTCAACTTTCGACCTTTAGGAAAACCTAAAAAAGGAGCGTCTATTATTGTTTGAGATACTTTATTACTTGATTTAAGTTGACAATGAACTACATAAAAAGTTTGCTCTACGGCATCATTCAGCAATAGTTTTTGATTCTAAAAAATACATATATTGTCAAAAACAATGGATTTTTAATATTTTCCTAACATAATAACGTGTTTGCTTTAGTAGATTAAAGTTTTCATGCATTTTTATAAATAATTTGTCCAAAATAAATCAATTTCCCTACCATATATCAGCCTTCATATAGTATGTCATACAATGTTTTTATTTAATAATAAAATATAAAGCAATCTTTTTTGTATTATCTCTTTCTTTTGTATATTAGATATTGAATTTCCCTACGTAATTAACCAATTTCAAAACAAGTTTTTACAGATCTTTTATTTTTTACAGACGGTTGAAGGGGCAGTTCCACTGGCCCCGTACGACCTCTTCAATAATATTCCCAAATTTAGTTAAAACTAAGAAAAAATTTTAATTAACAATCTTTATGTTATAGTTTTCTGTTACTTTCTAAATATTGGACTGACCGATATAATTACATTATTTCCAAACTGTCATTCGCAGAATTTTGATTTTTTATAGATGTTTGAAGGTAACGTGGTTCTTGCTCCGTATGACTATTTCAGTGTTCTAAAGGAAGTTAGCACTAATAAAAAATATAAAACAACTGTTTTTATATTAACCTTTTCTTTTATTTTATTAATGTTGGGCTAACAATTAAAATAACAATATTTCGATTCTTTCATTAGCAGAATTTCTATTTTTTAGAAATGTTTGAAGTTTCAGTGCCGTTTGCCCCTTATAAACATTTCAATAATATATTCAGCTGAACTTAACACAAAGACAAAATATAGAATATCAATTCTGTTATTATTTTCTATATATAATATTATATTCTAATATATATTCTTTTATAAATAGGCTGCAAAAGAAAAATTTAAATCTCATTGAATGTGGTTTGTGGTCCTGAAAAGGACCGATTGTAGAGTATGCTAGGGCTTTGGCTGCCAATTGAAGCCTTGCCAACTTAAGCACGCTCGCCGCGGATGCGTCGCGCTAATTGGATGTCCTTCGGCATTATGGTGACACGTTTGGCATGAATGGCACACAAGTTGGTATCTTCAAAGAGACCAACCAGATAGGCTTCGCTAGCTTCCTGCAGGGCCATAACAGCCGAGCTCTGGAATCGCAAGTCAGTCTTAAAGTCCTGAGCGATTTCACGCACCAGACGCTGGAAAGGCAGTTTGCGGATCAGAAGCTCTGTGCTCTTTTGGTAGCGACGGATCTCACGCAAGGCCACTGTTCCAGGGCGATAGCGGTGGGGCTTCTTTACACCTCCAGTCGCAGGGGCGCTCTTGCGAGCGGCCTTAGTAGCCAGTTGTTTGCGTGGCGCCTTTCCACCAGTCGATTTACGTGCAGTTTGCTTGGTACGAGCCATTTCCGATTTGAGTTTCACCACAGTTCACGTTCACTACTTCACGTTTCAAAACACAATAAACGATCAGAGCATTTGCTACCTACTTATATAGCAAGCGTGGATGGTGAGAAAGAGAAAGAGAAACAGAGGCCATCTCATTGACGAGCGAGGAACGAAACGAACATATCATTCGTACTCTCTCGGGTTTTTGGCGTTTTACGTATAAATAGAGGCACACAGAAAATGTTGAAATTAGTTCTTCAGTGACTTTCGGACTGTGTGTGTGCAGAATAGTATAAAACAGTGAATAATGACTGGTCGTGGTAAAGGAGGCAAGGGATTGGGAAAAGGTGGCGCCAAGCGTCATCGCAAAGTGCTTCGTGATAACATCCAAGGTATCACGAAGCCTGCTATCCGCCGTTTGGCTCGTCGTGGCGGTGTGAAGCGCATATCTGGACTCATATACGAGGAAACGCGTGGTGTTCTGAAGGTTTTCTTGGAGAACGTAATTCGTGATGCCGTCACCTACACCGAACACGCTAAGAGAAAGACTGTCACAGCCATGGATGTTGTGTACGCTCTGAAGAGGCAAGGCCGCACTCTCTACGGATTTGGCGGTTAAAAAAAAAGTCCTGTACTTTTATTAAGCAATCGGTCCTTTTCAGGACCACCACTAACTTTTTAAAAGGAGGTACATTTTCAAAAAATATTTCCTTTTATTGGTTGGGAACCCCAAGAATGAGGTAGTCCGCTATTGCATCAAACTAAATGTCGATCATTGATTGCTTCTTCAGGTAGTGTGTATATATTGATAGATTCATAACATGGCTTTGTACAGACTGTACTGAATTCAGACACCGTGTGTATATCAACGCATCGTGGAGTGCGAAAAATAAAAAAACTACTTTATATTTTATATAATAGAAAATTTGAAAAATCTTACTGCATATATAAATAAAATATGACAATTCCTAAAATAATTTTTTGTATAATTTATTCAATACAACATAATAGTAACGTAGTTAAAAAATTTTTCAAATCTTTGGTAACAATTTGGTCGTCCTGAAAAGGACGGTTTGATTGATGATTTTATGTAAAAGTAGGTTTTCAGCTTTTGAAACGTTTAGTTTAAGCCTTCTTCTCGGTCTTTTTGGGCAACAGAACAGCCTGAATATTCGGCAAGACTCCACCTTGGGCAATAGTGACGCCGGAGAGCAGCTTGTTTAACTCCTCGTCGTTGCGGATGGCCAGCTGTAAATGACGCGGAATAATTCTAGTCTTCTTGTTGTCACGAGCAGCATTGCCTGCCAACTCGAGAACTTCAGCGGCCAGATATTCCATTACGGCTGCCAGGTAAACTGGAGCGCCTGCACCAACACGCTCGGCGTAGTTGCCCTTCCGGAGCAGACGGTGAATACGGCCCACAGGAAATTGAAGACCGGCACGGTTGGAGCGGGACTTTGCCTTTCCCTTCACTTTGCCACCTTTTCCACGTCCAGACATTTTGCTTTGCGTTTATTTCACTTAGTTCACTTAACACACGGAACACGAATGCTGGCCGAACCCCGGCAGGGAAATATTTATACTTTTTCGTCTGCCAGCGCTTTCAGTTAGGGGTGGGTGACTTAGACGTGAAATGATTGTTCGTAAAAAAGTATAAAAATGAACGCGTTCGGAGCCACATTATTATAAGTGAATTGTGTTTGTGAAAATATAAGTAAAGTGAATAATGCCGCCGAAAACTAGTGGAAAGGCAGCCAAGAAGGCTGGCAAGGCTCAGAAGAATATCACCAAGACCGACAAGAAAAAGAAGCGCAAGAGGAAGGAGAGCTATGCCATCTACATTTACAAGGTTCTCAAGCAGGTCCATCCTGACACCGGCATTTCATCTAAGGCGATGAGCATCATGAACAGCTTTGTAAATGATATTTTCGAGCGCATTGCTGCCGAGGCGTCTCGTCTGGCTCACTACAACAAGCGCTCGACCATCACCAGTCGAGAAATCCAAACGGCTGTTCGCCTGCTTCTGCCGGGAGAGTTGGCCAAGCATGCTGTCAGTGAGGGAACCAAGGCTGTCACCAAGTACACCAGCTCCAAATAATTTGTTTCTACTAATGCTGCGGACATTAATCCAAAACGGCCCTTTTCAGGGCCACAATGTGTTTCACCAAGGAAATGTATTTTTCAATATATCGTCGATTTCAACTTATCCATTCCCACTATGGTGTTAAAATTGTTCAAATTTGTTTAGATATATACCAAAAAATCGGAAACGAAAACTCAATACGCTCAAAAAGCAACGTAATTCAATAACCAGACACGACACGATGGTTGCCAATAAAATTAATGGAGCATTTTAATTTTTAAATAGCATTTAAATGAAAGTTTTTTCTCTTGCAACGAATCGTTGTAGCCCTGAAAAGGGCTTGTTTAAACAAATTTCAGATGTTGAAATCTAAAATTTTGATTGCGAACATGTACTAACTACTGTACTTTTTCACAATTTACTTCTTGGCGGCCGTAGTCTTTGCTTTCGGCTTCTTGGCCGTAGCAGAAACCGCTGCTTTCTTCGCAGTCTTTTTGGGTTTTGCAGACGCCGCTGGCTTTGCCTTTGGGGCTTTAGCTGCTGTAGCCTTCGACTTCGCTGCGGTCGCGGTCGCTTTCGCCTTTGTTGCGGCGGGCTTCGACTTTACGATTCCAGTTTTCTTAGCATCCTTGGCTTTTGCCTTCTCGGTTTTCTTTTTCTCGGCAGTCTTTTTGGTGGCCACAGCCTTCTTAGCCTTGGGCTTTTTGTCAGCAGCCCCAGCGGCAGTTTTTTTGGAGGAAGCACCAGTCTTCTTGGATGCTACCTTCTTGCTTTCCACTTTTTTCTCAGCAGACAAAACCCTCGACTTCGCCTTCGGATCCTTATCCTTCTTGGCGGAGGCCGAAAGTTTAAATGATCCAGATGCACCCTTTCCCTTTGTTTGGATAAGCTTTCCATTGACCACGGCCGATTTTAAGTACTTCTTGATGAATGGAGCTAACTTTTGGGCGTCGCATTTATAAGTGGCAGTGATATATTTTTTTATTGCCAGAAGTGATGAGCCGCCACGTTCCTTTAAATTTTTAATCGAAGCGTCCACCATTTGCTGAGTTGGCGGATGTGACGGCGCCGCATTGGCTTTCTTTGCCTTTGTGCCGGCAGATCCAGATGCCTTTTTTTGGGCCACCTTTTTCTCAACTGTCGCGGATGGGGCAGCCACTGGAGAAGCGGACGTTGCAACTGCAGAATCAGACATTTTTCTTCACTAAGAACACTTTTTTTCTTCAGAAAATGGTCCGCGCGCTGTTTGCCAACCTCCCTCGCTCGGATGAGAATCGAGGAGGAGAGCACTTTGACAATACGACTGCCAGCAGTCATTTACTATGTTGATGTTTGCTTGAAGTGCAAACTTTTTTTTTAAATATTAAGTGTTTAAAATATTTATAAAAAGTAAGTTTTAATAGTTCTACATTCTTAAATAATTATTTTTTCACTATGAATTTTTCAAATGTTGATATATGGTTTTAGTGACTATTTAATGTTGATTGAACTTGAATATTCACATTTTTATCTAGAGCAATTTATAGAAAAACATGTTTTTAAATTAGAAATCATGAAAATAATTTAGAGATTCCCGAAGTTTATTACAACTTCAACTTTCGACCTTTAGGAAAACCTAAAAAAGGAGCGTCTATTATTGTTTGAGATACTTTATTACTTGATTTAAGTTGACAATGAACTACATAAAAAGTTTGCTCTACGGCATCATTCAGCAATAGTTTTTGATTCTAAAAAATACATATATTGTCAAAAACAATGGATTTTTAATATTTTCCTAACATAATAACGTGTTTGCTTTAGTAGATTAAAGTTTTCATGCATTTTTATAAATAATTTGTCTAAAATAAATCAATTTCCCTACCATATATCAGCCTTCATATAGTATGTCATACAATGTTTTTATTTAATAAAAAATATAAAGCAATCTTTTTTGTATTATCTCTTTCTTTTATATATTAGATATTGAATTTCCCTACGTAATTAACCAATTTCAAAACAAGTTTTTACAGATCTTTTATTTTTTACAGACGGTTGAAGGGGCAGTTCCACTGGCCCCGTACGACCTCTTCAATAATATTCCCAAATTGAGTTAAAACTAAGAAAAAATTTTAATAAACAATCTTTATATTATAGTTTTCTGTTACTTTCTAAATATTGGACTGACCGATATAATTACATTATTTCCAAACTGTCATTCGCAGAATTTTGATTTTTTATAGATGTTTGAAGGTAACGTGGTTCTTGCTCCGTATGACTATTTCAGTGTTCTAAAGGAAGTTAGCACTAATAAAAAATATAAAACAACTGTTTTTATATTAACCTTTTCTTTTATTTTATTAATGTTGGGCTAACAATTAAAATAACAATATTTCGATTCTTTCATTAGCAGAATTTCTATTTTTTAGAAATGTTTGAAGTTTCAGTGCCGTTTGCCCCTTATAAACATTTCAATAATATATTCAGCTGAACTTAACACAAAGACAAAATATAGAATATCAATTCTGTTATTATTTTCTATATATAATATTATATTCTAATATATATTCCTTTATAAATAGGCTGCAAAAGAAAAATTTAAATCTCATTGAATGTGGTTTGTGGTCCTGAAAAGGACCGATTGTAGAGTATGCTAGGGCTTTGGCTGCCAATTGAAGCCTTGCCAACTTAAGCACGCTCGCCGCGGATGCGTCGCGCTAATTGGATGTCCTTCGGCATTATGGTGACACGTTTGGCATGAATGGCACACAAGTTGGTATCTTCAAAGAGACCAACCAGATAGGCTTCGCTAGCTTCCTGCAGGGCCATAACAGCCGAGCTCTGGAATCGCAAGTCAGTCTTAAAGTCCTGAGCGATTTCACGCACCAGACGCTGGAAAGGCAGTTTGCGGATCAGAAGCTCTGTGCTCTTTTGGTAGCGACGGATCTCACGCAAGGCCACTGTTCCAGGGCGATAGCGGTGGGGCTTCTTTACACCTCCAGTCGCAGGGGCGCTCTTGCGAGCGGCCTTAGTAGCCAGTTGTTTGCGTGGCGCCTTTCCACCAGTCGATTTACGTGCAGTTTGCTTGGTACGAGCCATTTCCGATTTGAGTTTCACCACAGTTCACGTTCACTACTTCACGTTTCAAAACACAATAAACGATCAGAGCATTTGCTACCTACTTATATAGCAAGCGTGGATGGTGAGAAAGAGAAAGAGAAACAGAGGCCATCTCATTGACGAGCGAGGAACGAAACGAACATATCATTCGTACTCTCTCGGGTTTTTGGCGTTTTACGTATAAATAGAGGCACAAAGAAAATGTTGAAATTAGTTCTTCAGTGACTTTCGGACTGTGTGTGTGCAGAATAGTATAAAACAGTGAATAATGACTGGTCGTGGTAAAGGAGGCAAGGGATTGGGAAAAGGTGGCGCCAAGCGTCATCGCAAAGTGCTTCGTGATAACATCCAAGGTATCACGAAGCCTGCTATCCGCCGTTTGGCTCGTCGTGGCGGTGTGAAGCGCATATCTGGACTCATATACGAGGAAACGCGTGGTGTTCTGAAGGTTTTCTTGGAGAACGTAATTCGTGATGCCGTCACCTACACCGAACACGCTAAGAGAAAGACTGTTACAGCCATGGATGTTGTGTACGCTCTGAAGAGGCAAGGCCGCACTCTCTACGGATTTGGCGGTTAAAAAAAAGTCCTGTACTTTTATTAAGCAATCGGTCCTTTTCAGGACCACCACTAACTTTTTAAAAGGAGGTACATTTTCAAAAAATATGTCCTTTTATTGGTTGGGAACCCCAAGAATGAGGTAGTCCGCTATTGCATCGAACTAAATGTCGATCATTGATTGCTTCTTCAGGTAGACCAAATTGAGAGTATAGTGTGTATATATTGATAGATTCATAACATGGCTTTGTACAGACTGTACTGAATTCAGACACCGTGTGTATATCAACGCATCGTGGAGTGCGAAAAATAAAAAAACTACTTTATATTTTATATAATAGAAAATTTGAAAAATCTTACTGCATATATAAATAAAATATGACAATTCCTAAAATAATTTTTTGTATAATTTATTCAATACAACATAATAGTAACGTAGTTAAAAAAATTTTCAAATCTTTGGTAACAATTTGGTCGTCCTGAAAAGGACGGTTTGATTGATGATTTTATGTACAAGTAGGTTTTCAGCTTTTGAAACGTTTAGTTTAAGCCTTCTTCTCGGTCTTTTTGGGCAACAGAACAGCCTGAATATTCGGCAAGACTCCACCTTGGGCAATAGTGACGCCGGAGAGCAGCTTGTTTAACTCCTCGTCGTTGCGGATGGCCAGCTGTAAATGACGCGGAATAATTCTAGTCTTCTTGTTGTCACGAGCAGCATTGCCTGCCAACTCGAGAACTTCAGCGGCCAGATATTCCATTACGGCTGCTAGGTAAACTGGAGCGCCTGCACCAACACGCTCGGCGTAGTTGCCCTTCCGGAGCAGACGGTGAATACGGCCCACAGGGAATTGAAGACCGGCACGGTTGGAGCGGGACTTTGCCTTTCCCTTCACTTTGCCACCTTTTCCACGTCCAGACATTTTGCTTTGCGTTTATTTCACTTAGTTCACTTTACACACGGAACACGAATGCTGGCCGAACCCCGGCAGGGAAATATTTATACTTTTTCGTCTGCCAGCGCTTTCAGTTAGGGGTGGGTGACTTAGACCTGAAATGATTGTTCGTAAAAAAGTATAAAAATGAACGCGTTCAGAGCCACATTATGATAAGTGAATTGTGTTTGTGAAAATATAAGTAAAGTGAATAATGCCGCCGAAAACTAGTGGAAAGGCAGCCAAGAAGGCTGGCAAGGCTCAGAAGAATATCACCAAGACCGACAAGAAAAAGAAGCGCAAGAGGAAGGAGAGCTATGCCATCTACATTTACAAGGTTCTCAAGCAGGTCCATCCTGACACCGGCATTTCATCTAAGGCGATGAGCATCATGAACAGCTTTGTAAATGATATTTTCGAGCGCATTGCTGCCGAGGCGTCTCGTCTGGCTCACTACAACAAGCGCTCGACCATCACCAGTCGAGAAATCCAAACGGCTGTTCGCCTGCTTCTGCCGGGAGAGTTGGCCAAGCATGCTGTCAGTGAGGGAACCAAGGCTGTCACCAAGTACACCAGCTCCAAATAATTTGTTTCTACTAATGCTGCGGACATTAATCCAAAACGGCCCTTTTCAGGGCCACAATGTGTTTCACCAAGGAAATGTATTTTTCAATATATCGTCGATTTCAACTTATCCATTCCCACTATGGTGTTAAAATTGTTCAAATTTGTTTAGATATATACCAAAAAATCGGAAACGAAAACTCAATACGCTCAAAAAGCAACGTAATTCAATAACCAGACACGACACGATGGTTGCCAATAAAATTAATGGAGCATTTTTAATTTTTAAATAGCATTTAAATGAAAGTTTTTTCTCTTGCAACGAATCGTTGTAGCCCTGAAAAGGGCTTGTTTAAACAAATTTCAGATGTTGAAATCTAAAATTTTGATTGCGAACATGTACTAACTACTGTACTTTTTCACAATTTACTTCTTGGCGGCCGTAGTCTTTGCTTTCGGCTTCTTGGCCGTAGCAGAAACCGCTGCTTTCTTCGCAGTCTTTTTGGGTTTTGCAGACGCCGCTGGCTTTGCCTTTGGGGCTTTAGCTGCTGTAGCCTTCGACTTCGCTGCGGTCGCGGTCGCTTTCGCCTTTGTTGCGGCGGGCTTCGACTTTACGATTCCAGTTTTCTTAGCATCCTTGGCTTTTGCCTTCTCGGTTTTCTTTTTCTCGGCAGTCTTTTTGGTGGCCACAGCCTTCTTAGCCTTGGGCTTTTTGTCAGCAGCCCCAGCGGCAGTTTTTTGGAGGAAGCACCAGTCTTCTTGGATGCTACCTTCTTGCTTTCCACTTTTTTCTCAGCAGACAAAACCCTCGACTTCGCCTTCGGATCCTTATCCTTATCCTTCTTGGCGGAGGCCGAAAGTTTAAATGATCCAGATGCACCCTTTCCCTTTGTTTGGATAAGCTTTCCATTGACCACGGCCGATTTTAAGTACTTCTTGATGAATGGAGCTAACTTTTGGGCGTCGCATTTATAAGTGGCAGTGATATATTTTTTTATTGCCAGAAGTGATGAGCCGCCACGTTCCTTTAAATTTTTAATCGAAGCGTCCACCATTTGCTGAGTTGGCGGATGTGACGGCGCCGCATTGGCTTTCTTTGCCTTTGTTCCGGCAGATCCAGATGCCTTTTTTTGGGCCACCTTTTTCTCAACTGTCGCGGATGGGCAGCCACTGGAGAAGCGGACGTTGCAACTGCAGAATCAGACATTTTTCTTCACTAAGAACACTTTTTTGCTTGAAGTGCAAACTTTTTTTTTAAATATTAAGTGTTTAAAATATTTATTAAAAGTAAGTTTTAATAGTTCTACATTCTTAAATAATTATTTTTTCACTATGAATTTTTCAAATGTTGATATATGGTTTTAGTGACTTTTTAATGTTGATTGAACTTGAATATTCACATTTTTATCTAGAGCAATTTATAAAAAACATGTTTTTAAATTATAAATCATGAAAATAATTTAGAGATTCCCGAAGTTTATTACAACTTCAACTTTCGACCTTTAGGAAAACCTAAAAAAGGAGCGTCTATTATTGTTTGAGATACTTTATTACTTGATTTAAAGTTGACAATGAACTACATAAAAAGTTTGCTCTACGGCATCATTCAGCAATAGTTTTTTGATTCTAAAAAATACATATATTGTCAAAAACAATGGATTTTTAATATTTTCTTAAAATAATAACGTGTTTGCTTTAGTAGATTAAAGTTTTCATGCATTTTTATAAATAATTTGTCTAAATAAATCAATTTCCCTACCATATATCAGCCTTCATATAGTATGTCATACAATGTTTTTATTTAATAAAAAATATAAAGCAATCTTTTTTGTATTATCTCTTTCTTTTATATATTAGATATTGAATTTCCCAACGTAATTAACCAATTTCAAAACAAGTTTTTACAGATCTTTTATTTTTTACAGACGGTTTAAGGGGCAGTTCCACTTGCCCCGTACGACCTCTTCAATAATATTTCCAAATTGAGTTAAAACTAAGAAAAAATTTTAATTAACAATCTTTATATTATAGTTTTCTGTTACTTTCTAAATATTGGACTGACCGATATAATTACATTATTTCCAAACTGTCATTCGCAGAATTTTGATTTTTTATAGATGTTTGAAGGTAACGTGGTTCTTGCTCCGTATGACTATTTCAGTGTTCTAAAGGAAGTTAGCACTAATAAAAAATATAAAACAACTGTTTTTATATTAACCTTTTCTTTTATTTTATTAATGTTGGCTAACAATTAAAATAACAATATTTCGATTCTTTCATTAGCAGAATTTCTATTTTTTAGAAATGTTTGAAGTTTCAGTGCCGTTTGCCCCTTATAAACATTTCAATAATATATTCAGCTGAACTTAACACAAAGACAAAATATAGAATATCAATTCTGTTATTATTTTCTATATATATATTATATTCTAATA
>NW_025048786.1:0-151304 GCF_016746365.2 Drosophila yakuba | reverse complement strand
CTAAGTTCTGCAACCAAATCTCCTGCATGAACATTTTTGAACGGGTTATGAACGGCGCGAGCCACCCGGCAGGATCGAACAACCTAGCGATTTGGGACAAAACTTCTCGCTTTGTATAGGAGGGTTCCACAACTATTTCGGGGGGAACGAAATAGAATTCGTCGGACTTTGCCCTCCACCGAATACCGAGCGTCTTGGCCGTGCTTTCGGCATCGATGTCGAGGAACTCGCTATGAAGGAGGTGTTCGGCCGGGACGGAGGTGTTCGAGGTCCACTTTCTTAGCGGAAACCCGGAGGCACTTAGGGCTGCTTGCAACTCTCGAATCGAACTTTGGGCTTCGTTTACGGAATTCGCCCCTGCCAGAACGTCGTCGACGTACATGTGCTGCTGGATGATGCGGCTGGCATTTGGAAATGGCGCTTGGATATCCTCTGCCAGCTGTTGCAAGACTCGAATGGCGAGGAAGGGGGCGCAGTTGACCCCGAAGGTAACTGTTTTTAGTTCAAAGTCTCGGATATCTCCTTCCTTGTTTCGGAACAGAATTCTTTGAAACGGGGTATGTTTTGGATCGACCCAGATCTGACGATACATTTTCGTAATGTCTGCACTGAAGACGTATTGAAAATAACGCCATTTCAGGACCTGGATCGTTAGATCGGATTGTAGACTGGACCAGCATGAAGGATATCATTTAAGCTGGTCCCATTTGCCGACGGACTTGAAGCGTTGAATACAACGCGAAGCTTTGTAGTGGTGCTTTCGGGCTTAACTACCGCGTGATGAGGAAGATGATACGAGGGAGAATTGTGAGTCGGCGGAACTTCTTTCATATGACCCAGATCCAGGTACTCCTGGATCACGCTGTCATATTGCTCTTTTAAGGGAAAGTCTTTTTTTCGATTTTCGTTTCTAAGAAACTGAGCTAACGCAATGGACTTGAATATCCTAAATCGGATCCGGTATTCTCGGGGTCCCGGAACGGGAGCGTCACCACGTACCTCCCGCTTGCGTCTTTTGTTGTTGTTTGGAGGAAGTTCCTTTCACAATAGGAGTCCGACTCTTTTACCATCTTTACTGGTAGATCCTCCACCTCCCAGAACTTGCTGAGAAGCGTGTCGAGCGAATCAGGGTCGCCTATTTGGTGCACCTGGGTCGTGAAGGATGCGACCCGTTTCGGCTTACCCTTGGAAATCGGCCCCGTTAGCACCCACCCGAAAATAGTTTCTTGGCCCAGGAGCGAGCCGCAAATATTTTGTTGGGTGCCATCCATCATTATGGATGGTAGAATGTCGCCCCGATCAGTACATCAATTTGAGAGCTCTCAAAAAAGGTAGGATCTGCCCAGCGGAGTGCGGGCAGGTCCTTCAAAGAATTCCGAGGGATCGGATAGGAGGGCAGTTTGCCTGAGAGCTCCGGAAGGACGTACGCTTCAGTGTCTAACTGTAGACCTGGCTTAGTAGGAGAGCGAATCCCGAAGTGACACAGCTTCGAGGATTTCGCGGAGACCGAATGATTTAACCCGGAGACTTGGGTCTGGGTGTTGCGGAATGGCAACTTGATGAGGTTGAACAGGCGTTCTGAAATGAACGTCGCCTCGGATCCCGAGTCGATTAAGGCTCGGGCTCGGTAGTTCGTCCCCAAATGGCACATGTCAATGATCGCTGTGCTCAGTAGGACGGCTGAAGTGGCGGACGCGAAAAAAGTTTGCACCGCTGAGGTGCTGCCGATGCATTTCTGCTGGAGGGTCTCGAAGGTTGCTGTGTAGGGGGCGAGGTTGAGGAACTCGCATTTTCGGAATTTGGAGGGCTGCGATGCAGCAGCGTATGGTGCCTGCCTTACTTGTAAAGCAGCTGTGTGTACTTGTGCAGTCACGTAGCTGGTGACCTCTGGCACAACAATTCAGACATAGCTGCTTCTTTTTTATATAGCCGGAGAGCGAGTCAACAGACATTTGAAGAAAACGCGGGCACAATCTGACCGGATGGTTCTCCTTAGAACATAAGTCACACCCTTTCTGTTTGGTGCTGACCTTTGTCTCGAAGGATTGAAGCCTTTTGGAACTGCCTGAGTCGGTTTCATATCTTTGATGGCTTCCAATGTCCGATACCTTTCGCTCAGGAAGGCATTCATTTCTTCCCAAGCTGGGATCTCGGATTTGGCAGTTAGCGACTGTTCCCATAAGGAACTTGAGCTGGCTGTTACTAAAAGTCGCTTGTTTTGGAACCGATCTCGAAGCGCCTCCCACGCTGAAGCAAAACCATCATTCGTAGAGGAGATTTCGCCACGATGGCTTTTGCTTCGCCACTTGTTTTCGTTAGGAGATGGAATAGCTTCTCGACCGGAGTCAGCCTGGGGTTGTTTACGTTAATTGCCGTGAATAGGTCCCGGAAAGTGGGCCATCGGAGGTAGTCGCCATTGAAGACTTCCGTGTCGCATGGAGGTAAGCGGCAGCCGGACGAAATTAGCGGCTGAGGGGTGCTTGCGCGACTTGAGGCGTTGCTCTGTCGATTGTTTCGCCAATTTGTGCTGCACATGACTCGTATACTGAGTAGCAGTAGTCATATTTGGCCTGGAGAATAGACACTGTGTCGAGGGATCCTTCTTGGGCCATTAGGTCAGAGCATGTTTCGTACTCTCTTTCCACTTTGTCCCATAAGGCTCGCACCTGTTGCAGACGGACTTGTAACGTGTGTAGGGACGGAGAGGCTTGATCAGGAGTGTTGATCTTCGCTTCGAAAAGGCTTACGCGATCGCTGACGGCGATGAATTTATGCAACGCTGCGGTTGCGGGCGTTGGCTGCTCAGAGGATGCCATTTTCTTTGTGGTAGAGCGTGTGACGCGGAGGAAATCAGTCCCGACAGCGGAGGGACTCTCGGATTTTCTCGACTGGGAAATGACAATCCTAGGAGTTGTCTTAGAACTGTCGATGGCAAAACCTTTGCTTTCGGAGTGGGAGTCGCGGTTTTGACCCTGGGACTAACGGACTTGGGTGCTGGCTTACCGCGAGTGGATAGCGGAGATTGCGGGTTAAACTTTTGTTCTTTCCAGGTGCGGGTGTCTTTTTCTTGTCTCCCTCTAGGGGCATGCTCAGCTATGCCCTAGGAGAAGGAAGTCAAGAAGGCCTGCCCGCCGCAAAAAATGTGGAATCGAAAAAGAACCAGACACAGAGAGCACCCAAATCTGGATGGACAAAGAATCCCGTCGGAATTCGGGAGAAAGTTGCAATTGGGATCTGGAAACAATAGCTCAAATTTATAAAAAAAACTATGAATTGCAATTTCTAGAAAAATAGCTAAAAAAAGCTACCAGCTGGGTCTGGATAATAGCCAATGATTTATAAAAAATCGCTACCGATTGGAAATCCCGAAAAAAATAGCTAATATATAGAAAATAGCTATAAATTGGAATTTATGGAAAAAATAGCTAAATAATAGCTACCAGATGCAGTCTGGTAATAGCCAATAATTTATAAAAAATCGCTACCGACTTGAGATCCCGAAAAAATAGCTAATATATAGAAAATAGCTATAAATTTGAATTTATGGAAAAAAATAGCTACCAGATGGAGTCTGGGTAATAGCCAATAATTTATAAAAAATCGCTACCGACTTGAATCCCGAAAAAAATAGCTAATATATAGAAAATAGCTATAAATTTGATTTTGGAAAAAATAGCTAAAAATAGCTACGAATAGAGTTCGGATGATAGCTAATAATTTATAAAAATAGCTACCGGATTTAGGACCACAACGAAAAATCGCGACAAACGGATGCGAAACATAAACACGAAAAAAAAACCAACAAACACGCCAAAAAGCCAAGTTGGGAGGCTGATAAATTTGGGTGGAACTGATAAATAATTATTTTAATTTAGGAACCAGAAATAGGAGCCAGAAATAGCTCGAAAAAAATTATTATTTGGCTTAAATAATTATTAAATAATCGGGTCAGTTTTTTTTAATTTTGTCGTCGGACTTATTTATTTTATTTTATGTTTCGATTCTAGGGTATTCTCTCGTCGCTATGCGCCGGTTTTTGTCAGGGCAATAAAGAACAAAGAGGAGACGAAAGAACTTGCACTTGGCAAGCCTATGTAAGTCGCGCTGTTTGTATGTATGTATGTATTTTTGGAGTTTAAACATATATATGTAATGTAATAACGGAAGACAAGTCAGGTTTTATTTTATTCTGTATGTCGAGATTTGTGTTTTATTTTGAGCCAAGAATAAAATTGTTCTCAGTTCGCATTCGATGTTATTTATTATTTTTGGTAATATATTTATTTGTGTATTAAATTGGTTAAATCTATGGAGTGATTTTTATATATGTATGTAGATGTAAATTTTATTGGAATATGTAATTGTATATTTATATGTGTAATGGATATATGTGTATGGATATATATGTATGGATATGTATATTTATGGGTATGTATAATTTTATGTGTATGTAAAATTTTGCTGAATATGTATATGTGGTTTGTATTTTATTGAGGCAAAAAAACAGCAGTTTAGCAGCGGACGATAATAGTGAATTTTGGACAGTGTTTTAAAAAAATGTATATATATATATGTATATGCGCTTGGATACCAGCGGATCACCGTGAGACGAATTTGGGGGCCGGTATTGGCAAAGTGCTTTTTTATGCACTTAAAAAAAAGAATAATCGGTGGCTGGGCGCATGTACTTATATATTTTCACTTAATTTTTACTTTTCACTTGATACGGATGGACGGAAAGAATAACGCCGTTGGAAAAAACGAAAATGGCGACCACGGACGGAATAGGATATAAAGCCGTACTTATCTTGATTTTTTCCGCAAGGAGCGCTGGTAGGATGAGGATGTATCCGGCTCGAAGGACCATCGACTTCAATTTCGCACTTAACTAGACTAACTTAAACCTAACATTGGGAATGCCGCGGGACCGCGGAGTGGTGAATACCTTGCGGGAAGGAGGAGAGCGAGAGGAGAGAAGGAGAGCGCGAGGAGAGAGAAGAGAGCGCGAGCAGCGGTGCTTGCGAGCCGTGGAGGAGCTTGGAGTACAAGCATTGGCCGCTTACACTGCCGCTCAACTGTTTGCGCCCTTCTGGCGTGAACAATCGCAAGGGTGGGGGTGAGATTTCTGTTCAAGGCTATGCACCTTACTGTGTCCTCAATTTTCTGGGAAGGAAACTGGTGGTTGGATTATTAGTTGAGAAATATCAAACAAACTGGTTATAGGGTCGTGTATACGTATATATAAAAATCATATAATCATAAAACCGTTAAAAAACCGTCGTTCCCGTATATTTCAGCTACTTCCGGTCTCTGTCAACCTTATTCCGTCGTGGGGAATCGATTGCTGCATTCCTGGAGCAGCGATGTAGGACTTTGGAGGCCGTGGATTGCGCCATGGCAACCTATGCGCCAGGCGTTCAGGTGGGCAGAAATCGTTCGACGCTAGTTGCTACCACCCAAAATTCTCTTGGTTGCATGCTTTGCCATAGTACAGAGCATGCCATATATTATTGCCTGCAATTTAGAGACTTAGCGCCAGTAGATCGACTGCGCGAGGCAAAGAGGCTAGCACTTTGCCTAAATTGCCTAAAGGCAGGTCATCAGCTACGGCAATGCAGCTCGAGCCGCTGCCGCACCTGTCTTCAAGCTCCCACACTGAGCCTTCTGCCCGCTTTCGACTTCTTCTACTCTAATTGCCCAGGATCTCGGTAGTGACCTTGTGCTGCTAGCCACTGCAACCGTTCTAGTGCAGAATCGGTCGGGACTGTTCGTTCCTGCAGGGCCTTGTTAGATTCTGGCTCTCAACTGCAATTGGTCACCTCTCGGTTTGCAAATAAACTGAAACTTAGAGGTCGAGGTCGTCCGGCTCCGTCACTGGAATCGGGGATTCCAATTTTGCGACTGATGGAATTGCGATGCGGTCTGTCACTTCGGATTTCTCAACGAGCATAACAGCAGTTATCGCTCCCAATGTCACGGATCGCCAGCTAAGTTTTAATGTGGACATTGGGAACTGGAAGATTCGAGAAAACCTGCAGCTCGCCGACCCGGAATTTCATAAAGCTCAGCGTGTTGACCTGTTTATAGGAGCTAGCCTGTTTTATGAGCTGCTGTGCGTAGGTCAGATAAAGTTGTTGCCAGGACTGCCAGTGCTTCATAAAACTCGTCTGGGCTGGGTTGTGTCTGGAGGCTGCGCGCCCTTGCGGGAGCGCTTTAATAGCTTCTCGCGTTCCTTCTTTAGCCAGCAAGGAAAACAGCATTGATGTTGAACTTGATTCACTTCTGCAGCGCTTTTGGGAGGTAGAAAATTGTCCCGGCCCAATAGTTCAAGCCACTAAGGAGGAGCTGGATTGTGAGGGCCACTTTGTTAAAAATTACACCCGACTGCCAGCTGGCGATTACTCGGTACGGTTGCCGCTAAAACTCCATTTGGACTCTTTAGGAGATTCCTATCCTCAGGCTTTGCGGAGATTCCTGTCGCTGGAATGGAAGCTTACAAAGCACCCTGTCTTGAGGGTTAAATATGCGGCGTTCATGAAGGAATATCGTGATCTGGGACATATGTCGCCTGTGCCTGCCTCCGAGGTCAGCTCGTGCGATATTTGTTACCACATCACTGCGTCATGAAGGAGGATAGCACTACCAGAAAGCTTCGCGTTGTCTTTGACGGATCAGCTGCCACTTCCACTGGTTTCTCGCTTAACGATGTGTTAATGGCCGGCCCGGTCATCCAGCCCAAGCTATTTCACATCCTAATTCGATTTCGCTCACACCCAGTTGCCGTTACAGGAGATATATGTAAAATGTACCGATGTGTAAGGGTCTCGCAAGAAGATAGCTATTTGCAGTGCATTGTATGGAGGGACTCCCCGATCGATGACCTTCAAGTATACAAACTCGACACAGTTACCTACGGCACCAAACCAGCCTCCTTCTTGTCCGTAAGGGCTATGCAGCAGTTGCCAATCGATGAGCAGGCATCGTTTCCAATTGAATCAGAAATCCTTCGACGCGATTTTTACGTGGATGATCTTATCTCCGGCTCAGGCACGGTAAAGGATGCTATCAGCATAATGCAGCAGACGGCTGGCATTCTTGCGAAGGGCAAGCTTAAGCTAAGGAAATGGTGCTCTAACATTCCGCTTGTGCTGGAGGGTGTGCCCGCCGAGGACAAGGAGTCATTCATGAAGTTTGAAGCTGGTAGCGATTTCACCAAAACTTTAGGTCTCGCTTGGGATCCCGCCTCCGACCAGCTATTGTTTTCGTTCTCTGCCTTTCAGTCGCCATTGAGACCCTGCAGGCGCTCTGTTTTGTCTGCGATTGCTAAATTTTACGATCCTCTCGGCCTGGTCGGTCCGGTAATCACAAGGTGTAAAGTCTTTTTGCAGCAGCTCTGCAAGGAAAAGCTGTCCTGGGATGAAAGCCTCCCGGAAACTCATAACACGAAATGGCTTAATATATGTCGCAGTTTTGAAACAATACGTCATGTTAGTTTCCCTCGGTTCGTGTTTAGCGCAGAGTCTGGTCTTGAGGTGCATGGTTTTTGTGATGCAAGCATTGATGCCTATGGAGCCTGCGTTTATGTGGTTTCTAAAGGGAATCAAAGTATTAGCCGTTTGCTTTGTTCGAAGTCACGCATAGCTTCGTTGAAGACCATAACAGTACCAACGCTGAAGCTTTGTGGTGCGGATCTTCTGGCTAAAATCATGAGGGAAATAGTAGGCTTGAAAGTATTTAAAGGACGCTACTATTGTTGGTGCGACTCGACGGTGGCACTTTCCTGGATCCGAGATGAGCCCGCCAGGTTCAACATATTTGTGGCAAATAGGGTTGCTGCCATTCAGGAGCTGACAGATGCCACGGCTTGGCGTTATGTTCCAACAGCGTTAAATCCGGCTGACATCTTATCCAGAGGATCCCTCCCGTCTGAGCCTAGCGAGTCGTCACTCTGGGCTCATGGACCCATCTATCTTACGGAGCCTGAAAGAGATTGGCCAACAGTTGTTTTTCCTGACAAGCCGGTGCTTGAGCTTCGTCGAAATGTGTTCATCGTAAAGTCACCGAACGTGGATGTAATTGCTAGCTCCAAATTTGCAAATTCTTACCCCTCACTGCAACGAGTGTTTGCATAAATTTACAAATTTTGTAGTGGAATTCGTCATCCTGGGGGCTCACCGTCGCACCCATTCAAGAGGGTACCCAGATGATGCAGCGTTTGGTGCAGCGCGCGCATTTACGGGAGGACATGCAGTCCCTAAAAACGCTGGGAAGAGTTTCTTCGTCTAGTCCCATATCCTCGCTTTCGCCGTTCCTAGATCAATTTGGACTTATTAGAGTAGGCGGAATTCGTCATTGGACTTTGATGGCCGCCACCCGAAAATCCTATCAAGGTCCCATCCGGTGACTCTGGCGATTATTTCGCATTACCATGAAACCAATCTTCATGCCGGACCTCGAGCTCTTCTGGGTGCAATTTGATTTCAATATTGGTCTATTGGGGGGAGGAAGACGGTTACCAAGGCCGTGAACAGATGCATCAGAAGAGGGTACCCAGATGATGCAGCGTTTGGTGCAGCGCGCGCATTTACGGGAGGACATGCAGTCCCTAAAAACGCTGGGAAGAGTTTCTTCGTCTAGTCCCATATCCTCGCTTTCGCCGTTCCTAGATCAATTTGGACTTATTAGAGTAGGCGGAATTCGTCATTGGACTTTGATGGCCGCCACCCGAAAATCCTATCAAGGTCCCATCCGGTGACTCTGGCGATTATTTCGCATTACCATGAAACCAATCTTCATGCCGGACCTCGAGCTCTTCTGGGTGCAATTTGATTTCAATATTGGTCTATTGGGGGGAGGAAGACGGTTACCAAGGCCGTGAACAGATGCATCAGATGTTTTCGGATTAAGCCACGGCTGATAAAGTACATAATGGCGGACCTTCCCAAGGAGCGCTTGGAAGGATCTCACGCTTTTGAGGTTGCTGGTAAAGACTTCTGTGGACCCTTCTTTCACAAGTCGGATACTCGCAACAAGCCTGCGGTTAAATGCTACGTCTGCGAATTTATATGCTTTGCAGCCAAGGCAGTGCACCTGGAGCTGATCAAGGATCTCTCGACAGTTGCGTTTCTGTGCGGACTCAAGATGTTCATATGCACCCGGCGGAAGCCGAAGCAAATTTGGTCAGACAACGCCACCAATTTTGTCGGCGCCAAGAATGAACTTCTGAAACTTCGAAGGTTATTTCTCAGCAGCGAGCATCAAGGCTTCATTCAGAATTTTTGCCTTTCGGAGAGGATAGACTGGCGGTTTATCCCTCCACGGTCGCCCCATTTCGGTGGACTTTGAGAAGCAGCGGTGAAAACGACAAAGCATCATTTCTACCGCGCTGTTATTAACTCCAGACCTTTAGTTCCCATTTCAGACAACCCTGCCGATCTGAACGTCCTCACTCCTGCGCATTGTCTCAATGGTGGTCCGCCCTCGTCGTTTGACGAGCCAGCTATAACGGGCCTAAACTATAATCGGCTTGACTCTTGGCAGCGCATTTCCTTTCTTCAGCAAGTCTTTTGGTCGCGATGGAAGGAAGAATACTTGACGTTGCTCCAGCAGCGCTCCAAGTGGCGCACCCCAAAGCCTGGCGTAGCCGTGGACAGCGTCGTTCTTGTTAAGGACGAGAATCTACCCCCAATGAGATGGCCTTTGGCGAGAGTCATGCAGTTGATTCCTGGCAGAGACGGCGTCACTCGAGTTGCAAAATTGAGGACCGCGTCTGGAGTAATAAGGCGGGCAGTGAACAAGCTGTGTCTGCTTCCCCTTGAGAACTCTGTTGGAAACAAAGCTTCCAACGGGGGGAGAATGTTGGGTCATGCAGCCACCAAAACTGTGCTGTAGACTAATTTTATAGTCTTAATATTGTAAGCCGAAATCTCTCTCTCTCTCTTTGTAATCTGCCTACATCAGGCTCGGGCCCCGCATTTCGGCTGTCTGTCCCGCCAATTGTCATTTCTATCGTTTTTCGGCAAAGACTCAACTTGTGAATTTGATATAGCTCTTGGTCGGCCCTAGCTGCCAGTATAATAAACAAAACCAACTGTATCGAAAAATATTCAGCTATTTATTATTTGCAACAGCTATTGAAAAAGCTCAATAGCTAAACAATACCGGTTACTCGTAGAGTAAAAGGGTATACTAGATTCGTTGAAAAGTATGTAACCAGGCATAAGGAAGCGTTTCCGACCATATGAAGTAAAGTATATTCTTGATCAGGATCAATAGTCGAGACGATCTGGCCATGTCCGTCTGTCTGTCTGTCCGTATGTCTGTCCGTATGAACGTTGAGATCTCAGGATTGTACAAAAGCTACAAAGTTGAGATTAAGCATACAGAGTCCAGAGATATAGACGCAGCGCAAGTGTGTCGATTCATGCAGCCATGCCCACCCCAACGCCCACAAACCGCCCAAAACTTTTTAAAAAAGTTTTGATATTTTTTCATTTTGTATTGGTCTTGTAAATTTCTATCGATGCTTTTTGGCACGCCCACTCTAACGCCCACAAACCGCCAAATAGTGTCAGTGTTGAAGACTCTCCTTCGCACTTTCACTAGCTGAGTAACGGGTATCAGGTAGTCGGGGAACTTGACTATAGCCTTCTCTCTTGTTTTTATATCTTCTTTTTATTTTAATAAACTATTACTTTGTGTTTCGAAATGTGTATTAAATTTTTCTAATGAGAACAACAACGAGAAAATATTTAAATTGAAAATCAGGTCTTGCAGTATCAATATTAATAGTGGGTACAAAATGACGCCAAAGAGAATATACCCGAGGAATACAGGGTAGTACGGCGTTTCGCTAATCTAAGCACGCCAAACGAAAAGGTGCCAAACAACAACAACGTAAGCACCGGTGCACAAGCTAAAACTAAAAGTTTACCGCTGCAGCTGCTGGTATATTAGGCTATTAGGCATTGACCTCAACTATTAGTGCGAGTTTGATCCAGGGAGTGGGAGACGGTGGCGACAGTGATTGAAGTAATGAATACAATTACAGTAAATTTCGACTTTTCTTATATTTCCATATTATCACAATTAAAGCCTAACTTAAGGAAGGTTGGCGAAGGCGGGGCGAATTCGTAAGGAGCGAGAGAGAGCTTTCTGCCTTCGCTCTTAACTAACTTACACTAGACTTCAAATTTTACTCCATACAAAAAAAAAAAATAATTATAATAATAAATCCTGGAGCTTCAGCCAACAATGTGGCTTTTGACTACACTGATTTGTAAATAGCGTTTATAAATTTAATCAATTCGTTTATACAGGTTTGAGCTACTCTACAGCTTAATTTTGTATAATTGTATCCTATTAGTCTCCGAATCTTTCAATTAATTATACCCGTTAATCGTAGAGTAATAGAATATACTAGATTCGTTGAAAAGTAGGCAGAAGGAAGCCTTTCCGACCATAAAATGGATATAGGCGACCGTCTGTCTGTCCGACCGTCCACAGTGGCGCCTGAGATATTTTTGGGTTACAAAAATCATAACTTTTGAACCATTTGAGATATTTTCATACATGAAAGGTAATTTTAATACCTTTCGATTAAGACGCAGCGCAAGTTTTTCGATTCATGTTGCCACGCCCACTCTAACGCCCACAAACCGCCCAAAACTGCCACGCCCACCCTTTTAAAAAAATGTTATAATATTTTTCATTTTTGTATTGGTCTTGTAAATTTCTATCGATTTGCCAACAAACTTTTTGCCACGCCCACAAACCGCCTAAAACTGCCACGCCCACACTTTTAAAAATTTAAAATGTTATAATATTTTTCATTTTTGTATTGGTCTTGTAAATTTCTATCGATTTGCCAAAAAACTTATTGCCACGCCCACTCTAACGCCCACAAACCGCCAAAAACTGTGTGTTGAAGACTCTCCTTCGCACTTCCACCAGCTGAGTAACGGATAGTCGGGAAACTCGACTATAGCGTTCTCTCTTGTTTTTATTAGTAAATTATAAATTTCTACCGATTTGCAAACGCACACGAACCCCCCATAACTGCCACGTCCATAGTTAACGCCCAAAAATTGTCAGTGCTGAAGACTCCCATTCGCACTTTCACTAGCTGAGTAACGGGTATCAGATAGTCGGGGAACTCGACTATAGCGTTCTCTCTTGTTTTTATATCTTGTTTTTATTTATGTTTTTATTTATTATTTATGTTTCGAAATGTGTATTAAATTTTTTCTAATGAGAACAACAACGAAAAAATATTTAAATTGAAAATCAGGTCATGCAGTATTAATATTAATAGTGGGTACAAAATGACGCCAAAGAGTAGTACGGCGTTCCGCTAATCTAAGCGCGCCAAACAAAAGGTGCCAAACAAAAGGTGCCAAACAAAAGGTGCCAAACAACAACGTACGTAAGCACCGGTGCACAAGCGAAAACGAAAAGTTCACCGCTGCTGGTATATTAGGCTATTAGGCATTTACCCGCACTATTAATGCGAGTTGGATCCAAGGATTGGGAGACGGTGGCGACAGTGATTGAAGTAATGAATACAATAACAGTAAATTACCGTAAATTTCGACTTTACTTATATTTCCATATTATCGCATTTAAAGCTTAGCTTAACGAAGATTAGTCTCCGAATCTTTCAATTATTTATACCTTTTAATCGTAGAGTAAAAGAGTATACTAGGTTCGTTGAAAAGTAAGCCGAAGGAAGCCCTTCCGACCATATAATGGATATAGCCGACCGTCTGTCAGTCCGACCGTCCCACAGTGGCGCCTGAGATATTTTGGGTTACAAAAATCATAACTTTTGCACCAGTTGAGATATTTTCATACATGAAAGGTAATTTTAATACCTTTCGATTAAGTGGTCATACAATATGGTGTGATGAATAGTAGATTTTATTTTCGAAAATTAATGTTTTTGGAGGCAGTTCTTTCAATTTCTATCCAATTTCGAAAAATACTTTTCATTTGTTTTCTCTGAAAATGCTAATATGGTACATATTTAATGTTTTAAAAACAAAAAATAAATAAATTTTAAAGAAAATAATTTTTGTTCTTTTTTATTTTGTCAATTTTTCATATATTTTTACCTTTTATTTAAAAATAATTAAAAAAATTCATTCAATTTTTCTTAATTTTATATTTTTGAAAAATAGTTAGTCATTATACATTCATTTAAAATCATTACAAAGTCAGGGATTGAAAAACAAGCCGCCAATACAGGAAATAATGTATGCCCGCCATACAATTTCGTACTGCGCAGCAACTGCGCTTATAGCTGAATTTGCTCTAAGCCGCCCCTTTTTTTGAGCTGAGTTGAAAGTATCTTTTGGCTGGGAAATTCGTGGTGGGACGTGAGGGACCCGATCTCTTTTGATTCTGATAAAGAACATATTCAAGAACAACACCGATTTATTTTCTCCATCAAAGTTGAAAACAAGAGACAACTCTATAGTCGAGTTCCCCGACTATCTGGTACCCGTTACTCAGCTAGTGGAAGTGCAAAGGAGAAATTTCCATACTGACAGTTTTTGGCGGTTTGTGGGCGTTAGAGTGGGCGTGGCAAAAGGTTTTTTGGCAAATCTATGGAAATTTACAAGACTAATACAAAAATGAAGAAATATTAAATTAGTTTTCAAATGTGTAGGCGTGGCAGTTTTGGGCGGTTTGTGGGCGTTAGAGTGGGCATAATCTCAACTTGTAGCTTTTGTAGTTCCTGAGATCTCAACGTTCATATGGACGGACATACAGACGGACAGACAGACGGACATGGCCAGATCGTATAGATCGAACATATATACTTTATATGGTCGAAAACGCTTCGTTCTGCCTGTTACTTACTTTTTAACGAATCTAAAACACCCTTTTTACTCTATTATTTGGTAGCCGTGCATTAACACTTTATGGACCGTTGCCGATGTTGGAAATCATGGATACAAGGACATCTATTGAGTTATGGTGAAAAGGTGAAAGCTTCCCACTTTTGTGTTCATTTCAACCTTTTTCTCTGTGATTAAGTCGAATTTTCGTCGAAAAATCGGCTGGCTGGCCCAATGCACATTGCAATGTGCAGTGGTCGGAAATCCAAAATTCCTGACCAAAAATCAAAAAACCAATATTTTTCGTTTATTGTAACATCTTTATAGGAGTTGGGGTCGCTGATTACGAAAATGATAAAAAAATCAAAATTCAAAATGGCGGATCCAAAACGGAGGACATTTTTTGGCAAAAATAGTGCGCTGGTGCTAAAATTCAGATCATAAGTGTTTTCTTGGGTCGCTGATTACCAAAATCACATAAAAAAAATCAAAATTCAAAATAATGGATATTTTTTTCAAGAAGAACGACATGTTCCATGGAATATTATTTATTCGTTCTCTTATCTGTTATTACATATATATATTACAAAAGTACAATTTCTTCAAGTACATAATTATGTACGGTTGTGGATAATATTTAATTCAATAAAAGTCCATTTTGCAAATAGCTTGTACAAGATATGCGCGGTGCGCGCCTCAAACAATATCGTTTGCAGGCAAAATATGCAACAATATGCAGGTAATTCTAACGGATTCCTTTTTTGGGTTGAGCCTGGATTCATAACTAACTACAAAATTTTACAAAAATAAACAATTCGGCGCGCTGACCTTTGATTGTTAATAACTCCTTTAAAAATGCATGTAATTGATTTCCGCAAAAAATAATAATATTCTACATACCTCCAGGAACAACCTCCATTTGGCGCGAACGTTTTTATAAAGAACTTTATCACGATTTTCGTCAAGCGCACGAAACAGGTTAGGTTGCGCGATCTCACACGTGGAGCAATGACGGGCAAGTTTAAGTGTGTGCCCACAGGATGGTATTGAATTTATCGACACAACCTTTTGGATTATGACACTTTAATGCCATCTGTTGAAGATGGCTCTGTTACCGACCTCTGTCGGTATCTTTCGATTTTTTGATTTTTGGCCAGGAATTTTGGATATTCGACCACAGTGCGACGGCGTGTTCAGGATTACTATTAGTCGGCGTGATCAGGATTTTTTAATCCCAAACTTTTTAATTGTAATTTGACGGAATGAACATCGTCGGCGTGCTCTGAATTTTTTGATCTCAAACGTTTCAATTTTAATTAGGCGGAATTAACATCGTCGGCGCGCTCGAGATTATAAGATCTCCAGCTATAATTACTTCTTTCTGCAATAACTTAGTCAGTTTTATATTCTATTTGATTGCTAAAGTTTTTTTTTATAATATATTCCTTTAATGGAAGAGCATTATTTTCTCCAATTAATCGCAAAGTTTTTTTCTACTCATTGTCATAACTTTCTAGTTTTTCTTTTTTTCCATTATATTTCAGAATTCCTTTTTCTACATCTATTTTAGCTCCAATTTTCCTTAATAGATTGTACCCAATTAATAAGTCAGATTCTAAACCTTCTATTTCATAAAATATATGTTTCGCTTCAAATATTGTTAATATATGGTAATATTTTATAATTGAGTATCCATGAACTGTAGATACTTGTTCTTGTGAATTGGTAATTCTTTTTATAAATTCCATTCTTGATATAGCAAGAGGAGGCCCCTGTCGATTAATAATTTTAGTTGTTTTATTTGCATTTCTGTCTATTCCTGTTATATGTGGTATTCCGCTGTAGGACTTTGATTTAAAAAGTGATCCTCATCAATGTTATATATTCTCATACCTTGTTATTATTATAAGTGAACCGGTGCATTGCCGTTAATGTGAACATCAGCGAAAACCAGCAACAGCATAAAGTTTCCTTACAAGTGCTCACTCCAAGTAATCTGAGAGCCGAATAGCAGCGAAAGTGTGCCACAAAAGAAAAGAAAACTTTTATATATATGCATACTTCACTTAGTGATTTTTTTTATTTTGGTTTTTATTATTGTTCGGTTACAATTAATTGGTGCACGAAGGTATATGTATGTATGTATAACTCCATCACTATATATATATGTACCCACCCAGGATCCAACGCGTCGAGATCTCATCGCTTTTCTCTATATTCGAGTTTTCTCTATATTCATATGTATACATATATTCTCGTGCTCATTTCATTTGTAAACCATTAGTATATTTGTGTCAGGTTTAAAGAAAAAATATTTTATTGTTAGCCCCTTCAGGCAATTTATTTCATTAATAGAAGTTAAATATTTTGTGTTTAATATTGTCCTAAATAAAAATTATTTTTCAGCGACGAGTATCCGCCTTGTTTTGGTTAGGCAAAAAAAAGAGCCCTCAGAGCGACGTTCGTAGTCGTGAATAGCCAGTAATTTTTGTTGACGTGCGCACCCTTGCTTGGTGATGAATTCGATACTCCTAGCTAAAAACAATTATTGCCAACTTATCATAATTTTTGTATGCTAGCTTTTTAATTCTTTTTTGTATTACATGGCTCTAGCCAAAAATCTATTACTCAATAAAATTATTATTGCTATTATTGTAACTACAACAAAATGTGTAGGTAAACATTTCCAGAACGGGTACTGACGCGAGAAGTGAAGTAGGTCAAAAACGATGACATAACATTTGGCGGACAACCTTGACAAAAAGGGGATCGTATTGCGCGGCCCGCGACGATCCATCAGGCATGCGGACGCATGAAGGGAAGGGAACGTGTCCAAAACATTGCCCGATCGTTTTACGATCAAGCTACAGCTTGTGGGGCAGTGAGGACTGCTGACTGACGAACGGTACGAACTGTTTCACACTGTTTCCACAAATACCTAGCAGTGAACCGTCTGCTGAAATCCTCGGCGACCAAAAAGCCTTTGGAAATTCAATAGAAAATAATCAGTACATTGCATTTTCTAATAAAGCGGAACATATAAGCGAAAACTCTTAGTAGTTTAAGGAGTGACGAAAATTCCTCGCTGGCATCCAACACATTGGAAGTCCAAGCAGCGGTCAATCCGACTGCAGTCTTCCTTGCTTCCTGACGCAAGACTTCATCGTCCAGCTCGAAAATTGTATTCTTGGGTCAGTTTTCCTCTTTATCTATCAGAAATAGTGGTCCAGTGAACCAGATTGACTGCCAATATCGTCCACGTCACAACCTCTAGAAACTATATCTGCTGGGTTCTGCCTTGTGGGAATATACCGCCTTGTAGATTCTCCTGACTATTCTTGATGCTCCGCTACCCTGTTAGAACGTCGACAACGAAGATGGATGAGATTAAATCCAGTAAAGAGTAACTACAGAATCCGACCGGTATACAATTCGTTCGATGGGGATTTTGAATAAGGGTCACGTTCGATAAAGAGTTTTAATAAGGGTTTGATTATATGACAAAGATCTGCGAGAATGTGAGCGGCGCATAACTCAAGCCTTGGGAGCGTTACATTGATAATTTATAAATTTCGACAGTTATAAGAATATAAGCGCAAGCTCCATAAGCCCTCATGGATGCATCGGCAAGGGCATGTAACAGCACCGGTGACATCGGGTCGGTATGCACGAACCGAGGAATGTATATCTCATTCTGTTGAGACAGAGTGCTTTTTAGCATATTCCAAGCTATTTCCAAATGCATCGGAATCGACTCATCCCAATCTAACTTTTTAGGCTGAAGTTCCTGCAATAGGACCTTTCTTTTAATGACAATGGGACTTAATAAGCATAATAATGTCAAAACACTTCGATTTCACTGACAGTTTGATCCGTTTTCTCGCTCGGAGACCCATGACAGAAGTGTCAAGCTTGAACTTGAAGGCTTTTGCGCTAGGCAACCACGATATTCCTAACGCCTTAGTTGACTTTGAATCCGAAATAGGTATTGTCCTAACTGTGCACTCAGATGAATTGACCTCAGGTGAGTTTGAAGACCAATTTGTCTTCAGCTCCTCTACGCATGCAGCACCAGTTAATATGTCATGGACGTAAAATCGGATCCAATTATGTTGGCAGCTCTAGGGAATGAAAATCTTACAGATTCACTTAACCTTTTCAAACACCGAATAGCCAGAAATGAGGCCATATGTAATGGTGTTGAGCTTGTAAAATCTCAAAAATTCAGAGGGGTCTCTCCTTCACACTATGAGTTGAAACTTCCTATCCGCTTCATGGACCATCTCCTGACATCTTTACATCTTTTTTACATCGGCAGTCAGAGCATATCTGTGCAGCCGGAAGCGGAGTAGCGTGGAGTTTGGATCGGACTTAAACGGCAGCCTAACATCAAACCGACCTGATGGCAATACCTGAGAAGTCTTCCTGTAAAGATCTTCACATTATTTGTGCTCAGGCGACAGAATTTTGTTTGGATTTGCCATTTCCTCCAGTGATCAAAATTTCTGTAGTGTGCTGTTAATCGATTCTAACTGTTGTTCACTATAACTTAAACTATTGAGAACTTATTTCGGGACTGCAGATTTGTAGTTTGACAACCAAACCAAGAAGGGTCTTTTGTAAAGTTGGATAGTCAGGACCTTGTCTGATTTGACCAGCAGCTAGCAATTCGAAAAATGATTCTGCTCCTATCAACATCAATTTTTTGTGACTTATAGAAATAAGGGGCTAAGTCTTTCGAATATTCCAATCACTGCCGTTTACCGAATGATCAGGATGGTAACCGGAGATAGATCCAAAAACCGAACGAAAACTCAATACCATTTATTTTCGACGTCACCACAATGTGTATCTCTTTTCTGACTTGAGAATTGGACTCGCCAATACTATGTAAAGTTGATATACGACTCCTGCCTACAAATACAACGCTAAGCTGTTGTCAGGCACTGTGTATCTCGACACTTTTTGCCTTTGCATTTTGAAACAGTATGGCCTTTGAACAGAAAATTGATACATAAGGAGGCAGACATAACAAACTCAAACCTTTGCATTACAGAGAGACGCCCAAGTGAGCTACAGTGGTCCGTCCTTTTCGCTCTTGGTGACTTGGTAAGCTTTAATTGTTCCTAAAGATTCACCAGAAAGACATGAAATTAAATGGTTACATTTTTCGATAACTGGAGTGCTAGCGCCTTGATGAACAAAAGTTTCAAAAGGGCTGATGAAACTTTTGAATTCCGAATAATCTCCACTTAATTTTGGCAATGACAAATACGAAGGTCGCGCATAAGCTGGGGATACAGAAGCTGATCCCGAAGTTTTGCTAAAGCTTGCAGTCTTTTAGACAGATATCGGAGACATTATTTTTGCCTTGGTCTTCAAAATACTCGAAAGAGTATTTTTGCGCAGAGTATTGACTGTACTGGACGAGGCCAGACTGATCCTTGATGACTAGTTTGGCTTCAGGCGCTCCCACGGAACACCAGAGCAATGCCACCGGCTAGTCGAACGGATCCTCGAGGCATTCGAGCAAAAGAAATACTGCTGCGCTGTAATGCTCGACGTGAAGCAGGCATTCGACAGAGTTTGGCATCCTGGACTCCTCCATAAACTAAAAACCTGGCTCCCAAGCCCCCACTTTACCCTCCTTAAATCCTACACCGAGGAAAGACCATTCCGAGTGATATGCGGAAGTGCAATGAGCTCACCCAGACTGATCACAACTGTAGTTCCGCAAGGCAGCGTGCTCAAACCAATCCTCTAAACCATATATACCGCAGACCTTCCCATCATTCCCTCCAGGAACTTAACAATAGCCACATCTGCAGATCGATCGATCGTCGACGTTTGAAGACGTGTTTTTATTGAGCTCCGCACAAATCGGTTGTTTTAAGTGAAGTGAATGACTAATAATATAAACTTAATAAATAACCCGAAAGCGAAAGAGACGTTCTCTCTTTTAGCTCCTCTTTTAGCTCCGACACAAGCCCCGCTACTCCCAACCACAACAGCTGGAGCAATAACGACAACCCGCTCTATCTCGTCGTCGGCTGCACCCGCTCACGCTCTTACTGAGACAGCGAAAGCAAAACCGCAAGCAACATACGGTACTGCTACACTACCAGCAAAACGAAACGAAAACGTAAACAAAGAAGCTGGGTCGACCTAGCAGACTGGAAGGAACCGCTACATTACAATAAAGCGAAAGCTTACCCCGGAAAATTCAGATTCATAAAACTACCCTGATCAACAATGTAGCCCCTGAAAGTACCAACAGATTCGCTATGCTGGCATATACAGCTGAGGACGTGCCGCTGGGATCTGTTGATACCGAACCGAAGAAAACAAAGCCTCCTCCAATATACATCCGCGAGAAGAGCACAATCGGTCTGTTAAATACTTTGATCGAGCTCATTGGAAAAGATAGCTTCCATATAATTCCCCTTGTAAGAGGTACTATCAATGAAATCAAACTTCAAACAAAAACGAAAGACAACTACAGAAAAGTCGGAAAATACCTTACCGCATAATAAACAGGCTTTTACAACTACCAGCTTAAAAGCAGCAAGGGCCTACAAGTAGTACTGAAGGGCATTTAGTCTGATGTTACGCCCGAAGAGATAAGAAACAATAAAAAACAGGAACAGGCAGCCGCAATCACTCTTCAAGATTGAGCATGTACCAGAAAACAATAATTCTAAAAAAAACGAGGTTCACCCAATTTACAAACTCAAGCTCCTTCTGCACAGTAGGATCACGGTAGAAGAGCCGTATAAATGGAACGCTCCTGTACAATGTACAAACTGCCAAGAATACGGCCACACGAGATCGTATTGCACACTTCGCCAAGTGTGCGTATTCTGTGGAGATCTCCACGACTCCACGCACTGTCAAACTAATAAAAAAAAATGCAAACAAGAAAATGTGCAATAACTGTGGGGCAATCACACAGCAAACTACAGAGGCTGTCCAATCTACAAAGAGCTGAAAAACCGTCTTTATAACAAAACGAACACGGCGCGGGCACACCAAGAAACAGATACGCTGACACACGCATTTTCGAAAGCAACAAGCTCCGCTCCATGGCCTATACCCACCACTAACAAGATAACAAAACTATAGCACAACTGAACAGCAAGAAACCAAAACTGAAGCCATGATGCAAGCCTTACAACAGAGCATGATGGAGTTTATGACATTAATGAGGACCACCATTCAAGACATGATGAGTAATCAAAACCTTTTGATACAAATGCTTGTAGCCCAACAATCAAAATAAACAATGGCTACCTTACGCATAGCTACGTGAAACGCCAATGTTGGGACCGCCACGGTGGGACCGCCATACTCATAAGAAACCGTATGAAGCACCACTTTTACAAAGAGTTTGCTGAAAATCATCTTCAGGCCACATCTATCAACATACAGCTGGAGGACAACACTCACCGTTTCACAGTATTGGAAGATCAATTCCTAGATTTCTTCCAAGCACTAGGGCCACACTTCATTGCAGCAGGCAACTACAACGCCAAGCATACTCACTGGGGATCGAAACTTGTGAATCCAAAAGAAAAACAGCTTTATAAGACTATAATAAAAGCCACTAATAAACTTGACCATGTTTCTCCTGGGAGTCCTACATACTGGCCATCAGACCTTAATAAAATATTTCCCGTTAAAGCTGAATGTCTGCCAGATCTGCCATCTGATCACTCGCCTGTAGTAATTCACCGCCGCCGGTACGCAGAAAACGTGAAGCCACCATACAGATTGACTTCACTTAAAACAAATTGGCTCAGGTATAAAAAATATATATATATAATATATATATATCACACATTGACGTAAACCCAAAACTCAATACTGAATCTGATATAGAGAGTTGCGCGAGTACACCAAAAATCACAAACATTACAATTAATTCGAATAAGACCAACGTACAAATCGAGCAACTCGTCCACGTAAAATCAGTGCCGATATATAAAGCAACACACCAACAGGTACAAAACATCCGTTTCGCCGATAAGGAATTCCGCAGGCGGCTGGGCTCGTAGTGTTTAGACAGACATGTACAAAATATAATCACGACTACTAACACATACGTTGCGTTTCGTCCAAAAGAAGTCATCAAAATAATCAAAGACAGTCTCAGCCCGAAAAAATACACCGATACCCGTAGGATGCGACATGAATGTTTTGAATGGTGCAGATGCCGGACGTATCGTCATCAGCAAGGGAAACTTGGCCTCGTATGTTATAGGAGCATTAGCTAGTAGCCCCCCAACTCGCAACAAAGAAAAGCTGCACCAAGTGCCCGTTTCTTCATGAATGAATGAGTTCAATCGTCAAGGACTTGGGCCAAAGTTGCAGAATTCACGAACCTTTTCAATTTCTGTTTGATACTCGTTCTTTCAAACTATTTCGATAATTTTATTAAAAGTTGTATTGTATTCAGTGGGTGACAGAGTTTTTTCGAAAACTATACTATTGGCTTCGCATTTTCTAATAAAGCGGAACATATAAGCGAAAACTCAAAGTAGTTTAAGGTGTGACGAGAATTCCTCGCAGACATCGAACACATTGGAAGTCCAAGCAGCGGTCAATCCGACTGCAGTCTTCCTTTCTTCCTGAAGCAAGACTTCAGCGTCCAGCTCGAAATTTGTATTCTTGGGCCAGTTTTCCTCTTTATCCATCAGAAATCGTCACAACCTCTAGAAATAATATCTGCTGCGTTCTACTTTGTGGGAACATGCCGCCTTGTAGCTTCTTCTGACCATTCTTGAATCTCCGCTACCCTGCTAGAAGAGAATGTCGACAACGAAGATGGAAGATATTGAATCCAGTGAAGAGTAACATCAGAATCCGACCAGTAAACAATTCGTTCGATAGGGATTTTTAATAAGGGTTTCGTTCGATAAAGACCTTTAATAAGGGTTTGATCGGAATCGACTCATCCCAAACTAACTTTTTAGGCTAAAGTTCATGCAATAGGATCTTTCCCTTAATGACAATGAGACTTAATAAGCATAAAAAGGTATCGACCTAACTGTGCACTCAAATGAAGTGACCTCAGGTGAGTTTGAAAACCACTTGGCTTCAGCTCCTCTACGCTAAACATTTGCTGACGTGATCGTGTTAATTTGCATGCATTAATTAGTGCACTTATCCCGTTTATAAATAAATATATCAATATATTAAAACGCAATCGGATGGACAAGTAAGTGGTGATTTATGTGATAGTGGCCGTGTTTAAGCGAGCTAGCATTATATACATACATACATTGATACATATATCAAGTGCAGCCGCCCGTTACGTGCATTGACTCCGCTTGCATTTTCGGCATTTGTTTTGTGCTCATCTTCCCACTGAACCGAGTTTAGAGCGATTTGTTGCTATGCCCGCTGAAAGTGACAAAAACAAGGTGACCTTTTTAAAGCGCAAAGTCAATGCGTTGTTCAGCATGTTGCAGAGGCTACAAACGTCGCTGTCTAATGAGACGCAAAGCTGTTACGACGAACCCACTCTTACAATGAGGCAGGAGCAGATTGATGAGCTGCAAAGTGCCTTCAATGTTCTGCATACGGAACTGGAGGAATTAGATTTCGACGAAATTGGCAGTGAAATGAGTGAGAGTTTCGATGAATTCATCGTAGAATTCAAGGCTAGTGTGCGCGCGGAAATAGCCAAACGCAATGTGCATTTCGCGCCGCACTCGACGCTTGCGGAAGGTGTTGTGCCCCACCAGTGTAGTGGTCATCAAACGCAGCCGCGGCCAAGGCCGATGCCGTTGCCGCCTGTGCAGCTGCCAACGTTTGGCGGAGGCTACGCAAACTCGGCGGATTTTTACTCCGTGTTCACAAACATAATCGACAGCCATCCGGACCTCTCCAACATTGAGAAATTTCAGCATCTGCTGAACAACATGTTTGAGGGATTCGGCGCTGGAAACTATCCGATCATTGGAGATCTCAAACGGCAATTACGAAGCGGCTCTAGAGTTGCTTCAAAAAAGGTTTGACGCACATCACCGAGATTCTGGGTCTAAAGGTAGTACGGAATGGTTCAGTGGCATCGCTCCTGGAGTTGTCGGACAAGCTGCTGCATTCCTGGAACAGCGATGCAGAGTGCATCGCATGCCATATATTATTGCCCGCAATTTAGAGACTTAGCGCCAGTAGCTCGCCGACCCGGAATTTCATAAGGGTCAGCGTGTTGACCTATTAATAGGAGCTATCCTGTTTTATGAACTGCTGTGCGTAGGTCAGATAAAGTTGTTGCCAGGACTGCCACTGCTTCAAAAAACTCGTCTGGGCTGGGTTGTGTCTGGAGGCTGCGCGCGCCCATGCGGTAGCGCCTTAATAGCTTCACGCGTTCCTTCTGCAGTTAGCGAGAAAAGCAGCATAAATGTTGTACTTGATTCACTTCTGCAGCGCTTTTGGGAGGTAGAAAATTGTCCCGGCCCAATAGTTCAAGCCACTAAGTAGTAGATAGATTGCGAGGCCCACTTTGTTACAAATTACACCAGATTGCCATTACTCGGTACGTTTGCCGCTAAAACTCCATTTGGATTCTTTAGGAGATTCCTATCATCAGGCTGTGCGGAGATTCTTGTCGCTGGAAAGAAAGCTTACAAAGCACCCTGGCTTGATGGTTAAATATGCGGTGTTCATGAAGGAATATCGTCACCTGGGACATGTCGCCTGTGCCTGCTTCCCAGATCAGTTCGTGCCGATATTTTTTTCCACATCACAGCGTCATGGAGGAGGATAGCTCTACCACCAAGCTTCGCTTTGTTTTTGACGGATCAGCTGCCACTTCCACCGGTTACTCGCTTAGCGTTCCCTATTGGATCAGAAATCCTTTGGCGCGATTTTTACGTGGATGATCTTATCTCCGGCTCCGGCACGGTAAAGGATGCTATCAGCATAATGCAGCAGACGGCTGGCATTCTTGCGTAGGGCAAGCTCAATCTAAGAAAATGGTGCTCTAACATTCCGCTTGTGCTGGAAGGTGTGCCCGCCGAGGACAAGGAGTCGTTCCTGAAGTTTGAAGATGGTAGCGATTTCACCAAAACTTTAGGTCTCGCTTGGGATCCCGCCTCCGACCAGCTATTGTTTTCGTTCTCTGCCTTTCAGTCGCCATTGAGACCCTGCAGGCGCTCTGTTTTGTCTGCGATTGCTAAATTTTACGATCCTCTCGGCCTGGTCGGTCCGGTAATCACAAGGTGTAAAATCTTTTTGCAGCAGCTCTGCAAGGAAAAGCCTCCCGGAAACTCATAACACGAAATGGCTTGATATATGTCGCAGTTTTGAAATAATAAGTCATGTTAGTTTCCCTCGGTTCGTGTTTAGCGCAGAGTCTGGTCTTGAGGTGCATGGTTTCTGTGATGCAAGCATTGATGCCTATGGAGCCTGCGTTTATGTGGTTTCTAAAGGGAATCAAAGTTTTAGCCATTTGCTTTGTTCGAAGTCGCGCATAGCTCCGTTGAAGACCATAACAGTACCAAAGCTGGAGCTTTGTGTTGGCTCTTCTGGCTAAAATCATGAGGGAAATAGTTGGCTTGAAAGTATTTTAAGGACGCTACTATTGTTGGTGCGACTCGACGGTGGCACTTTCCTGGATCCGAGATGAGCCCGCCAGGTTTAACATATTTGTGGCAAATAGGGTTGCTGCCATTCAGGAGCTGACAGATGTCACGGCTTGGCGTTATGTTCCAACAGCTTTAAATCCGGCTGACATCTTTTCCAGAGGATCCCTGCCGTCTGAGCTTAGCGAATCGTCACTCTGGGCGCATGGACCCGCCTATTTTACGGAGCCTGAAAGAGATTGGCCAACAGCTGTTTGTCCTGACAAACCGGTGCTTGAGCTTCGTCGAAGTGTGTTCATCGTAAAGTCGCCGTACGTGGATGTAATTGCTAGCTCCAAATTTGCAAATTCTTACCCCTCACTGCAACGAGTGTTTGCATACATTTACAAATTTTGTAATGGAATTCGTCATCCTGGGCTCACCGTCGCACACATTCAGATGATGCTGCTATGGGAGGACATGCAGTCCCTAAGGAGAGGGAAGAGTTTCCTCGTCTAGTCCCATATCTTCGCTCTCGCCGTTCCTGGATCAATTTGGACTTCTTAGAGTAGGCGGTCGCCTCCGGAATTCGTCATTGGACTTTGATGGCCGCCACCCGAAAATCCTTCCAAGGTCCCATCCGGTGACTCTGGCAATTATTTCGCATTACCATGAAAGCAATCTTCATGCCGGACCTCGAGCTCTTCTGGGTGCAATTTGATCCCAATATTGGCCTATTGGGGGGAGGAAGACGGTTACCAAGGCCGTGAACAGATGCATCAGATGTTTTCAGATTAAGCCGCGACTGATAGAGCACATAATGGCGGACCTTCCCAAGGAGCGCTTGGAAGGATCTCACGCTTTTGAGGTTGCTGGTATAGACTTCTGTGGACCCTTCTTTCACAAGTCGGATACTCGCAACAAGCCTGCGGTTAAATGCTAAGTCTGCGTCTTTATATGCTTTGCAACCAAGGTTCATATGCACCCGGCGGAAACCGAAGCAAATTTGGTCAGACAACGCCACCAAATTTGTCGGCGCCAAAAATGAACTTCTAGAACTTCGAAGGTTATTTCTCAGCAGCGAGCATCAAGGCTCCGTTCAGAATTTTTGCCTTTCGGAGACGATTGACTGGCGGTTCATCCCTCCACGGTCGCCCCATTTCGGTGGACTTTGGGAAGCAGCGGTGAAAACGGCCAAACATCATTTCTACCGCGCTGTGGGTACGGCGGTTCTGACCTTCGACGAGCTGAGGACGCTGGTGTGCCACATCTCGGCAGTTATTAAGTCCAGACCTTTAGTTCCCATTTCAGAGAATCCTGCCGATCTGGACGTCCTCACTCCGGCGCATTTTCTCAATGGTGGTCCGTCTTCGTCGTTTGACGAGCCAGATATAACGAGCCTAAACTATAATCGGCTTGACTCTTTGCAGCGCATCTCCTTTCTTCAGCAAATATTTTGGTCGCGATGGAAGGAAGAGTACTTGACGTTGCTCCAGCAGCGCTCCAAGTGGCGCACCCCAAAGCCTGGCGTAGCCGTGGACAACGTCGTTCTTGTTAAGGTTGAGAATCTACCCCCAATGAAATGGCCTTTGGCGAGAGTCATGCAGTTGATTCCTGGCAGAGACGGCGTTGCTCGAGTTGCAGAATTGAGGACCGCGTCTGGAGTAATAAGGCGGGCAGTGAACAAGCTGTGTCTGCTTCCCCTTGAGGACTCTGTTGGAAGCAGGGGGGAGGATGTTGGGTCACGCAGCCGCCAAAACTGTGCAGTAGACTAATCTCATACTCTTTAATATTGTAAGCCGAAGTAGTCAGTGGTAGCAGTTGCGATGCCCATATTGCAAGCCGCTGTTCTCGCACGCATTTATCTGTGCGGCGCTCATTTCTTGTTCTCTTTGTTATCTACCTACGTTAAGCTTGGGCGCTGCATTTCGGCTGTCTGTCCCGCCAATTATTTAATTTATCATTTTTCGGCAAAGACTCAACTTGTGCATTTAAAATCGCTCTTTGTCGGCCCTAGCTGCCGTAAACAATTCGCAAAATAAACAGTATCGGAAAATTAACAAACTTTCTTCGATTTATTATTATTCGCAACAGCTATTGAAAAAGCTCAATAGCTAAACAAGGATTTTAGGTTTTATTGGAATGTTGTGGAAAAGGGGTTTTGTGAATAATTGGTTGTGGGTTCATGTATGGGTTCGGTCCAAAATAATTAGGTGCGTGCCACATAGGTTGGTTGTTGGGTATCTGCTGGGTATATGTGGATCTAAATTGTTGCATGTATTGATTAAAATTAGCTTGGAAGGGTGGAGGATATTGTGGATGCCTTGGTCGATATTGAGTTTGGGTATTATTAGTATTAAATTTGTGTGTTTTAGAATTCTGATTAGGATTTGAGTTTTTATTCCGATTTTCAGGATTTTTATTCAGTTCAAAATTAATATGTTCTTTATAAATTCTCATTTTGTGCAATAGTAAATAAAGATCTTAAGTCTGCAATATCATGATGAACCAAAATAGTAAATAATTGTATTGGTAGTTTTCTTATTAGTATTTTGAACATAATTCTGAACATAAATTAAAAAATCCGAATGGTTACCTTCTTGGTGTAATTTCGAAATCAGCAATTGACGTCGTCTTTCTGCTTCTTCGCAGAATGCTCTTAGGTTTCCTCTGTAAGGTGTCTCCCGGAAGTTCTCCAGTAGTTTGTAGTTCGGTGTTTGGGGTTTAATTTCTGCGATGAGTCTAGATTTGAGGGTGGGCCAATCTTCGATGTTCGGAAGCCCCAAAGATCTTGTTACTTGGCCGTCCAAGTTCCTTTCAATGGATCCAAGTAAGATCCTCTGTTGTGGCACATCACTAGTTGGGTAGAGTGAAATTACGTAGTCCACTCTGCTGACAAAGGTGTAGAGGGTTTCTGGATCTCCTTTGAATGACATGACATCTTTTAGTTACCGACGGGCTTCGGCAAGGTTATTATCGCTTAGTACCACGATTTGAGGTGCGGCAATATTTGGTTGCGACATTGTTATTGTAAATTTTAATTTTGTTTGAGCACACAACAAAAAAATATTTATTTGGTTTCATTTATTTATTTATTTTTTGTTTTGTTTTTACTTATTGAAGAGTAAAAGGTTGTTTAAATTAAATTTAAATTTGTTTGTTGTAACTTTTAAGTTTGTTTCAGTACACAAAAATAATATTTATTTGGTTTATTTTTATTATTTTTGTTTTTAATTATTTAAGAGTCAAAGTTTGTTTAAATTTAATTTAAATTTGTTTATTGTATTGGTTTTAACTTCTAGTTGCCTTTGGACTTAATGGTTTTGTTTAGTTTTTGTTTCACTTCCACTTTGTTTTTTGGACAACCGAATTGGAATTATAATCCAAGTTGAAGAGATTTTGCGTATCGCGTTGGGATATTTTTCGAAAACCGGATTATAAAATTTAATTTATTTTCCAATCGAGGTTCTTTTTTTCGGATACTTTTTTGTATCCTACCGACTGCGCCAGTAAAATGTTTTTATTACACTGAGCCGAATTAATGTCTCGTCCCGCTGACTAAAGACAACGCTAAGAATATTAAATAAAAAGATCGAAGAAAAGTATTTTTCAAGACTTTATTTATTAACTCTCAGCTTAAGACTGATTCAGGTGATACAAAATATTTCTTATGAGGCCCTTATTTCACATTTATTCGGGATGGAAGCAAGCTCTCCCGCTTGTGGTAGTATGTGTTTGTATGTAGGGAGAGCGGCATCGCTTACTCCGGGTGCAAGTGTTTATATCGTGGGATCAACATATTCACATGTACTGGCTATGTGAATATGTCACTATATTAAATTTGGAATTCGTGGGATCTGATATTCAGCATATTCTTAAATGCTGGCTATGTGAATATGTCACTATATACCTTCGTGCACAAATTAGTTGTAACCGTACAACAATAAGATATACACAAACAAAGATAAAAAAAATACACTAAGTGAAGTATGCATATATATGAATGAATGAATGAGTTGGGTTTCTTTTCTTTTGTGGCACGCTTTGTCTGCTTTTCAGCTTTCAGGCTACTTGAAGTGAATAGCAGTCACTTGAAGTGAGCACTTGTTAGGAAAGTCTACGGTGTTGCTGTTTTCGCTGATGTTCACATTAACGGCCATACACCGGTTCACTTGATCTTTTATTTAATTGTTTTGCCGTTAGTATTTTCAATTAAGCACATTGTGGGAAACCGGATGCAATCCTGTCCAGGGTATGGTGATGGTCCCTCCTCCGCTGTACGGATCTCTTGTACATTTTCACTATCTTTAATAGAGCCAGGAAGATCAGTAAAGCAGCGATGAATTCCAGGGTAGGTTGCACCCCTTCTATTTCCTGCTTGTGGTCGACAACCTCCACGGTGTTTATCACATTTGCTGTGTTGTCGGAGGCTTTAGACTCCTTGCCGTCCATCCTGAGAGTTTCGTGGAACTATCTTTCTTTAAAGTGTGTTCCGTTTTAGTCCTGTTATTTTTTTAAAGGATGATAGCGTCCTTGCTCCTTGACATTTTTCTTCTCGATTGGAGTTATCCTTGAGTCTTCCCGGCGATAGACTGACGGATAACTGCAAGGGTATTTGACGTACGGACGATTACCCCGGGCATTGAATACAGGTGTGGGTATTGACTATTGCGGCTGCTCACCGGATCATCGGAGACTCATTCATTGTCGACTTGCATTTTTTTTGTGGCAATCCAACTGAGTCAACGCGATGATAGTACCCCTTCCCCAGCTTTTAGATTCTGGTTTTGAATTTTCAAAGTCTTACGATCTCACGAAAAGGGTGTACGCAACAGGCTCGAAGTGATCGATGCATTTATGCATGGAATGACTTCGCAAAAGAAAACCGTACGCCATTTTCTTTTATATTTGTTGTTTTTTTTTAAGTAGACTTTCTTTTCTTGTTCCTACTATGCGCCCATAAGCGTGTGGCTTCGACCCACGACACTCTGCTTACTGCGCTAGTCGGGCATTCTGTAAAGATAGATGTTATCAGTTTTGATCAGTTTTTTTTTTTTTTTAAGCTTCTGCTTCTTTTCAAATGTTGGACTCGCGGCTGTCTCCCGGTCTGCGTTGGAATTGGATCTCATTTACTGGTCTTCCTCGCATCGGTTTCCCATGGTTTCTTAACCAACGATCCACTCTGAGCCCCTCCTTCTTAAGCTCTGCCAGAGACCTTATTGGGGACATCAACAGTAACCCACCCATATGGGAGTTCAGGTTGTCCTTCAAAAGTTCTACAAATTCATCCTCGGCGATCTTGTGTTCTAAGTTAAAGTGTAAGTTGCGCATGTTGGAGACATAATCGCTGAAGGACTTGGTATACCCTTGTTTCCTCTCCATTAATTCGTTGATCTTCATTAAGTTGTAGAAAAAACGCGTTTCATTTCCCTGGTGAGCGAATAGTAATCAAAATCGTAATCCTCGGCTCGATCCTCCATGAGTTGCCAACCATGAGTTGTAGTCTTTCCACACAGAATAAAAAACTTTCAACGGTCATACCGCGGCCGGTTATTTAAATTTTAAGTTCCATTTATCTAGCCGAACACCCTTTTGTGTTGGCGCTTGAAACGTAAGACTACGATCTAACTTGGTGTGCAGTTGGTGGCTGGTCTCTGCTCGGCTGGTCTCCGGTATCCGCTGCGGAGTGGCCGTTCGTCAGGGCTCCCTTAACTGATGCATTTGGCTGATAAAACATTTTTGCGAGACTTGTTCTGGTGTCGGGGTATCTTGATGTCTTAGAAAGCTATCCGTGGGGTTTCTGGGTAGTCCAGGTGGTGGCGCCATTCTTGGTTGTTCGGAAAAGGTTTGTAACTTAGCCACTTTCTTCTTCAAAGCGTTTATATGAGCGATCATTTCCAATTGCGCATCTCTACTTTGCCTTACTAAATCCAATAGTTCTCTTTCCCGCCTATCGGCAGTCTCCGAACGGTCTTTTGAACTTGCCTGGTACCGTAGAAGCATTCTGAAGCGTCCTCTAGGCGGTCCTATTGGTAAATCCATTCCTCCGGCGCCTAATCATCAATCTGTTTGGACAAGTGTGCTACCTCTTCCGGCTGGTTTTCGAAGTTTTAAAGACTCTCTTGATTAAGTGCCTCATATAGTCGGGGGGTGTCTCCCGCACTTGCACTTCGCGGTGCACGACCCTCTTCTTGTGTTCGCGATCGGGTTACTCTCCCGGTGGCGGGTTGAAACAACACTATCTTTTTGGCCCCCTTCATTTACGTACTTGGTTTGCTCTATTTAAGACTTGTTTTTTTTTGTTCTGCTTGATATGCAGCTAAATATATGACACGATCAACCGTGAACGTTGCTGACTACAACTGTTAAAATAAGATAGGTAAGCTGGGGTGCTGTTACGCCATTAATAAGTCTCTCCTCAGTCAAAAACTCGTCCGGTATTTAAGCCCCAAAAACAAATAACAAAAACAAATAACTACCCGGAGATGTTGGTCGTTGCCCTGACATGGCAACATGACTGGCCCGCCTTTTCCTGGGAAGCTTTTACTATGGTTCTGTACGTGAACTGGCCCTTCTTTTCCAGGTGAGCTTATACTTGGTTCTATATGTGAGCTGGCCCACCTTCTCCTGGAGAGCTTTTACGATGGCTTCATATGTGAACTGGTCCACCTAAGACAGTGTATGTCCAAAAACCCCCTCCCGCCAGTCGTCGGAAAATCAGGCTGTTTGACCGATATTTGCGGACTCCACAACCTGCTGCTATTTGACCGATACGTTCGGACTCCACAACAGTTTTCCTATTTCCCTGGCGACGTGCCTCACAAACGACCTGGCTACTTGGCCTAGTACGCCGGCCGCGTGAATCAAAGAAACTAAAATCGTCCCCCGCCCAAAATTAGTCATGGAAAGCCGCAAAGAGTGGAGCCCCCAAAACGACCCTCCTTAGCCTAGTACGTGGACAGCATCGATTTTAGGTTTTCCAGTCAGTTCCCCCACGATATAGTCAAATAAACGATATACCCGCACCGCACCGCTAAATGCTAAATCTTCTTTGGACTTATGCTTCTCTTACGACCTGGCTACTTGGCCTAATACGTTGGAAGCGTGAGCCACCCTCAAATTATATTCACGTTAATTACAAAAAAAACGTCGATCGGCACTTAGTTGTTCGATATTATAACAAGGAAATGTCCCACATTTTTGATTTAAGGAATTCTTTTCAAACCGATTTTTCTAATGACAAAACAAAGGACCTGCGATTTAAAAAGGATAATAAACGAAAGTCACCTCAAAATCATACCTCTATTCTGAACCATTTACATTTTAGTTGGGGACTTTAATTTATGCTAAATAGTAACAGTAAGCGTAAGCGTGCACTGATTCTACTTAAGTCCAATATTCTATACATAGTCAAATTAATTAGGTCATTAAAAGATGAAATGTATTCGTCGGTGTATTCGTGCCTGTATCCTGGGAAAGGACTCAGGCCGAGGGAGGGGCATCTGATGTTCAGGCACCAAGATGCCGGCGTAAGATCGTCGATTTTGGGTCGTGGGATCTTGGTAAGCCCCTCACCTCTCCAACATAACGAGAATAAATATTAGTAGTGCCTGAAAAAGTTCGTACCGTTCGTCAGTCAGCAGTCCTCACTGCCCCACAAGCGGTAGCTTGATCGTAAAACGATCTGGCAATGTTTCGGCCACGTTCCCTTACCTTTATGATCCGCATGCCTGATGGATCGTTGCGGGCCGCGCAATACGATCCCCTCTTGTCAAGGTTGTCCGTCAAACGTTATTTCATCGTTTTTGACCTACTCCACTTCTCGCGTCAGAGCCCCTCCTGGAAATGTTTACCTACTCATTTTGTTGTAGTTACAATAACAGCATAATTTTATTGAGTAATAGATTTTTGGCTAGTGCCATGTAATACAAAAAGAGAATTAACAAGAGAGAACGCTATAGCCGACTATCTGATACCCGTTACTCAGCTAGTGGAAGTGCGAAGGAGATTCTTCAACACTGACAGATTTTGGCGGTTTGTGGTCGTTGGAGTGGGCGTGGCAAAAAGTTTTTTGGCAAATCGATTTAAATTTACAAAACCTATACAAAAATGAAAAAATATCAAAACATTTTTCAAAAGTGTGGGCGTAACAGTTTTGGGCGGTTTGTGGGCGTTAGAGTGGCAAGATGAATCGACAAACTTGCGCTGCGTCTATGTCTCTGAAGTCTGTGTGCTTAATCTCATCTTTCTAGCTTTTGTAGTTCCTGAGATCTCGACGTTCATTGATCCTGATCAAGAATATATATACTTTATATGGTCGGAAACGCTTCCTTCTGCCTGTTACATACTTTTCAACGAATCTAGTATAGCCTTTTACTCTACGAGTAACGGGTATAAAAATATACTACGTGAAGTATGCATATATATGAATGAATGAATGAGTGGGGTTTCTTTTTTTTTGTGGCACGCTTTGGCAGCTATTCAGCTTTCAGGTTACTTGAAGTGAATAGCAGTCACTTGAAGTGAGCACTTGTTAGGAAAGTCTACGGTGTTGCTGTTTTCGCTGATGTTCACATTAACGGCCATGCACCGGTTCACTTGTTCTTTTATTTAATTGTTTTGCCGTTAGTATTTTCAATTAAGCACATTGTGGGAAACCGGATGCAATCCTGTCCAGGGTATGGTGATGGTCCCTCCTCCGCTGTACGGATCTCTTGTACATTTTCACTATCTTTAATAGAGCCAGGAAGATCAGTAAAGCAGCGATGAATTCCAGGTTATGTTGCACCCCTTCTATTTCCTGCTTGTGGTCGACAACCTCCACGGTGTTTATCACATTTGCCGTGTTGTCAGAGGCTTTAGAGTTCTTGCCGTCCATCCTGAGAGTTTCCTGGAACTATCTTCCTTTAAAGTGTGTTCCTTTTTAGTCCTGTTATTTTTTTAAAGGATGATAGCGTCCTTGCTCCTTGACATTTTTCTTCTCGACTGGAGTTATCCTTGAGTCTTCCCGGCGATAGACTGACGGATAATTGCCAGGGTATTTGACGTACGGACGATTACACCGGGTATTGACTACGGGTGTGGGTATTGACTATTGCGTCCGCTCACCGGATCATCGGAGACTCATTAATTGTCGACTTGCATTTTTTGTGAAAGAAGAAAACCGTACGCCATTTTCGTTTATATTTGGTGTTTTTTTTTTTTGGTAGATTTTCTTTTCTTGTTCTTACTATGCGCCCATAAGCGTGTGGCTTCGACCCACGACACTCTGCTGACTGCGCTATTCGGGCATTATGTAAAGATAGATGTTATCGGTTGTGATCTGTTTTTTTTTATGCTTCAGCTTCTTTTCAAATGTTGGACTCGCGGCTGTCTCCCGGTCTGCGTTGGAATTCTTCCACAAGGACACCGTCGGGAATACGTCCTTGCCTCTCTAAGCGTTGGATCTCATTTACTGGTCTTCCTCGCATCGGTTTCCCATGGTTTCTTAACCAACGATCCACTCTGAGCCCCTCCTTCTTAAGCTCTGCCAGAGACCTTATTGGCGACATCAACAGTAACCCACCCATATGGGAGTTCAGGTTGTCCTTCAAAAGTTCTACAAATTCATCCTCGGCGATCTTGTGTTCTAAGTTGAAGTGTAAGTTGTGCATGTTGGAGACATAATCGCTGAAGGACTTGTTATACCCTTGTTTCCTCTCCATTAATTCGTTGATCTTCATTAAGTTGTAGAAAAACGCGTTTCATTTCCCTGGTGAGCGAATAGTAATCAAAATCGTAATCCTTGGCTCGATCCTCAATGAGTTTCCAATACCACTTGCTGGCTGCGCCGAACAGCAGACTATGAAATTCTCTGAACACTTGCTGTCGGCTTATTCCATATAATTCTTGTAGTCTTTCCACACGGAATAAAAAACTTTCAACGGTCATACCGGGGCCGGTTCCGTTAAATTTTAAGTTCTATTTATCTAGCTGAACACCCTTTTGTGTTGGCGCTTGAAACGTAAGACTACGATCTAACTCGGGGTGCTGTTGGTGGCTGGTCTCTGCACGGCTGGTCTCCGCTGCGGAGTGGCCGTTCGTCGGGGCTCCCTTAACCGATGCATTTGGCTGTTAAAACATTTTTGCGACTTTTGTTCTGGTGTCGAGGTATCTTGATGTCTTAGAAAGCTATCCGTGGGGTTTCTGGGTAGTCCAGGTGGTGGCGCCATTCTTGGTTGTTCGGAAGAGGTTTGTAACTCAGCCACTTTCTTCTTCAAAGCATTTATATGAGCGATCATTTCCAATTGCGCATCTCTACTTTGCCTTACTAAATCCAATAGTTATCTTTCCCGCCTATCGGCAGTCTCCGAACGGTCTTCTGAACTTGCCTGGTACCGTGGAAGCATTCTGAAGCGTCCTCTAGGCGGTCCTAGTGGTAAATCCATTCCTCCGGCGCTTCATCATCAATCTGTTTGGACAAGTGCGCTACCTCTTCCGTCTGGTTTTCGAAGTTTTAAAGACTCTCTTGATTAAGTGCCTCATATAGTCGGGGGGTGTCCCCCGCACTTGCACTTCGCGGTGCTTGTCGGAGGTTTTAGACTCCTTGCCGTCCATCCTGAGAGTTTCGTGGAACTATCTTCCTTTAAAGTGTGTTCCTTTTTAGTCCTGTTATTTTTTTAAAGGATGATAGCGTCCTTGCTCCTTGACATTTTTCTTCTCGACTGGAGATATCCTTGAGTCTTCCAGGGTATGCTGATGGTCCCTCCTCCGCTGTACGGATCTCTTGTACATTTTCACTATCTTTAATAGAGCCAGGAAGATCAGTAAAGCTGCGAGGAATTCCAGGGTATGTTGCACCCCTTCTATTTCCTGCTTGTGGTCGACAACCTTCACGGTGTTTATCACATTTGCTGTGTTGTCGGAGGCTTTAGACTCCTTGCCGTCCATCCTGAGAGTTTCGTGGAACTATCTTCCTTTAAAGTGTGTTCCTTGTTAGTCCTGTTATTTTTTTAAAGGATGATAGCGTCCTTGCTCCTTGACATTTTCTTCTCGACTGGAGTTATCCTTGAGTCTTCCCGGCGATAGAATGACGGATAATTGCCAGGGTATTTGACGTACGGACGATTACCCCGGGTATTGACTACGGGTGTGGGTATTGACTATTGCGTCCGCTCACCGGATCATCGGAGACTCATTCATTGTCGACTTGCATTTTTTGTGTGGCAATCCAACTGAGTCAACGCGATGATAGTACCCCTTCCTCTTCTTTTAGATTCTGGTTTTGAATTTTCAAAGTCTTACGATCTCGCGAAAAGGGTGTACGCAACAGGCTCGAAGTGATCGATGCGTTTGCGCATGGAATGACTTCGCAAAAGAAAACCGTACGCCATTTTCGTTTATATTTGGTGTTTTTTTTTTAGTAGATTTTCTTTTCTTGTTCTTACTATGCGCCCATAAGCGTGTGGCTTCGACCCACGACACTCTGCTGACTGCGCTAGTCGGGCATTATGTAAAGATAGATGTTATCGGTTGTGATCTGTTTTTTTTTTATGCTTCAGCTTCTTTTCAAATGTTGGACTCGCGGCTGTCTCCCGGTCTGCGTTGGAATTCTTCCACAAGGACACCGTCGGGAATACGTCCTTGCCTCTCTAAGCGTTGGATCTCATTTACTGGTCTTCCTCGCATCGGTTTCCCATGGTTTCTTAACCAACGATCCACTCTGAGCCCCTCCTTCTTAAGCTCTGCCAGAGACCTTATTGGCGACATCAACAGTAACCCACCCATATGGGAGTTCAGGTTGTCCTTCAAAAGTTCTACAAATTCATCCTCGGCGATCTTGTGTTCTAAGTTGAAGTGTAAGTTGTGCATGTTGGAGACATAATCGCTGAAGGACTTGTTATACCCTTGTTTCCTCTCCATTAATTCGTTGATCTTCATTAAGTTGTAGAAAAAACGCGTTTCATTTCCCTGGTGAGCGAATAGTAATTAAAATCGTAATCTTTGGCTCGATCCTCAATGAGTTGCCAATACCACTTGCTGGCTGCGCCGAACGGCAGACTATGAAATTCTCTGAACACTTGCTGTCGGCTTATTCCATATAATTCTTGTAGTCTTTCCACACGGAATAAAAAACTATCAACGGTCATACCGGGGCCGGTTCCGTTAAATTTTAAGTTCTATTTATCTAGCTGAACACCCTTTTGTGTTGGCGCTTGAAACGTAAGAGTACGATCTATTTCGGGGTGCTGTTGGTGGCTGGTCTCTGCTCGGCTGGTCTCCGGTATCCGCTGCGGAGTGGCCGTTCGTCAGGGCTCCCTTAACCGATGCATTTGGCTTTTAAAACATTTTTGCGACACTTGTTCTGGTGTCGGGGTATCTTGATGTCTTAGAAAGCTATCCGTGGGATTTCTGGGTAGTCCAGGTGGTGGGGCCATTCCTGGTTGTTCGGGAAAGGCTTGTGTGGCTTGTAACTCAGCCACTTTCTTCTTCAGAGCGTTTATTTGAGCGATCATTTCCAATTCCGCATCTCTACTCTGTCTCACTAAATCTATTAGTTCCTTTTCCCGGATATCGGCAGTCTCCGAACGGTCTTCTGAACTTGCCTGGTACCGTGGAAGCATTCTGAAGCGTCCTCTAGGCGGTCCTAGTGGTAAATCCATTCCTCCGGCGCTTCATCATCAATCTGTTTGGACAAGTGCGCTACCTCTTCCGTCTGGTTTTCGAAGTTTTAAAGACTCTCTTGATTAAGTGCCTCATATAGTCGGGGGGTGTCCCCCGCACTTGCACTTCGCGGTGCTTGTCGGAGGTTTTAGACTCCTTGCCGTCCATCCTGAGAGTTTCGTGGAACTATCTTCCTTTAAAGTGTGTTCCTTTTTAGTCCTGTTATTTTTTTAAAGGATGATAGCGTCCTTGCTCCTTGACATTTTTCTTCTCGACTGGAGATATCCTTGAGTCTTCCAGGGTATGCTGATGGTCCCTCCTCCGCTGTACGGATCTCTTGTACATTTTCACTATCTTTAATAGAGCCAGGAAGATCAGTAAAGCTGCGAGGAATTCCAGGGTATGTTGCACCCCTTCTATTTCCTGCTTGTGGTCGACAACCTTCACGGTGTTTATCACATTTGCTGTGTTGTCGGAGGCTTTAGACTCCTTGCCGTCCATCCTGAGAGTTTCGTGGAACTATCTTCCTTTAAAGTGTGTTCCTTGTTAGTCCTGTTATTTTTTTAAAGGATGATAGCGTCCTTGCTCCTTGACATTTTCTTCTCGACTGGAGTTATCCTTGAGTCTTCCCGGCGATAGAATGACGGATAATTGCCAGGGTATTTGACGTACGGACGATTACCCCGGGTATTGACTACGGGTGTGGGTATTGACTATTGCGTCCGCTCACCGGATCATCGGAGACTCATTCATTGTCGACTTGCATTTTTTGTGTGGCAATCCAACTGAGTCAACGCGATGATAGTACCCCTTCCTCTTCTTTTAGATTCTGGTTTTGAATTTTCAAAGTCTTACGATCTCGCGAAAAGGGTGTACGCAACAGGCTCGAAGTGATCGATGCGTTTGCGCATGGAATGACTTCGCAAAAGAAAACCGTACGCCATTTTCGTTTATATTTGGTGTTTTTTTTTTTAGTAGATTTTCTTTTCTTGTTCTTACTATGCGCCCATAAGCGTGTGGCTTCGACCCACGACACTCTGCTGACTGCGCTAGTCGGGCATTATGTAAAGATAGATGTTATCGGTTGTGATCTGTTTTTTTTTTATGCTTCAGCTTCTTTTCAAATGTTGGACTCGCGGCTGTCTCCCGGTCTGCATTGGAATTCTTCCACAAGGACACCGTCGGGAATACGTCCTTGCCTCTCTAAGCGTTGGATATCATTTACTGGTCTTCCTCGCATCGGTTTCCCATGGTTTCTTAACCAACGATCCACTCTGAGCCCCTCCTTCTTAAGCTCTGCCAGAGACCTTATTGGCGACATCAACAGTAACCCACCCATATGGGAGTTCAGGTTGTCCTTCAAAAGTTCTACAAATTCATCCTCGGCGATCTTGTGTTCTAAGTTAAAGTGTAAGTTGTGCATGTTGGAGACATAATCTCTGAAGGAGTTGTTATACCCTTGTTTCCTCTCCATTAATTCGTTGATCTTCATTAAGTTGTAGAAAAAACGCGTTTCATTTCCCTGGTGAGCGAATAGTAATTAAAATCGTAATCTTTGGCTCGATCCTCAATGAGTTGCCAATACCACTTGCTGGCTGCGCCGAACGGCAGACTATGAAATTCTCTGAACACTTGCTGTCGGCTTATTCCATATAATTCTTGTAGTCTTTCCACACGGAATAAAAAACTATCAACGGTCATACCGGGGCCGGTTCCGTTAAATTTTAAGTTCTATTTATCTAGCTGAACACCCTTTTGTGTTGGCGCTTGAAACGTAAGAGTACGATCTATTTCGGGGTGCTGTTGGTGGCTGGTCTCTGCTCGGCTGGTCTCCGGTATCCGCTGCGGAGTGGCCGTTCGTCAGGGCTCCCTTAACCGATGCATTTGGCTTTTAAAACATTTTTGCGACACTTGTTCTGGTGTCGGGGTATCTTGATGTCTTAGAAAGCTATCCGTGGGGTTTCTGGGTAGTCCAGGTGGTGGCGCCATTCTTGGTTTTTCGGAAGAGGTTTGTAACTCAGCCACTTTCTTCTTCAAAGCATTTATATGAGCGATCATTTCCAATTGCGCATCTCTACTTTGCCTTACTAAATCCAATAGTTATCTTACCCGCCTATCGGCAGTCTCCGAACGGTCTTCTGAACTTGCCTGGTACCGTGGAAGCATTCTGAAGCGTCCTCTAGGCGGTCCTAGTGGTAAATCCATTCCTCCGGCGCTTCATCATCAATCTGTTTGGACAAGTGTGCTACCTCTTCCGTCTGGTTTTCGAAGTTTTAAAGACTCTCTTGATTAAGTGCTTCATATAGTCGGGGGGTGTCTCCCGCACTTGCACTTCGCGGTGCACGACCCTCTTCTTGTGTTCGCGATCGGTTACTCTCCCGGTGGCGGGTTGAAACAACACTTTCTTTTTTGCCCCCTTCATTTACGTACTTGGATTGCTCTATTTAAGACTTGTTTTTTTTTTTGTTCTGCTTGATATGCAGCTAAATATATGACACGATCTACCGTGAACGTTGCTGACTACAACTGTTAAATTAAGATAGGTAAGCTGGGGTGCTGTTACGCCATTAATAAGTCTCTCCTCAGTCAAAAACTCGTCCGGCCTCGTTCTGCCTGTAACATACTTTTCAACGAATCTAGTATACCCTTTTACTCTACGAGTAACAGGTATAACAAGTGTTACGTCGGTGTATTCGTGCCTGTGTCTTGGAAAAGGAGGTAAGCCCCTCACCTCTTCAACATAACGAGAATAAATATTAGTAGTGCCTGAAAAAGTTCGTACCGTCAGCAGTCCTCACTGCCCCACAAGCTGTAGCTTGATCGTAAAACGATAGGGCAATGTTTAGGCCACGTTCCCTCCCCTTCATGCATCCGCATGCCTGATGGATCGTCGCGGGCCACGCAATACGATCCCATTTGGTCAAGGTTGTTTGTCCTACTTCACTTCTCTCGTCAGCACCCCTTCTGGAAATGTTTACCTACTCCGTTTGTTGTAGTTACAATAATAGCACAATTTTATTGAGTAATAGATTGTTGGCTAGTGTCATGTAATACAAAAAATAGAATTAAAAAGCTAGCATACAAAAATTATGATAAGTTGGCTATAATTGTTTTTAGCGAGGAGTATAGAAATTATCACCAAACAAATTCACGACTAAAAATGTCGCTCTTAGGGCTCTTCTTTTTGCATAACAAAAACAACGCGGATACTTGCCGCTGAAAAGTAATTTTTATTTAAAACAATATCGAACATAAAATATTTAACTTCTATTAATGATATTAATTGCCTGTGAGAGGCTAACAATAAAATATGTTTCTTTAAACCTGACACAAATATACTTATATTTACTAATGGTGTAGAAATAAAATGAGCACGAGAATATATGAATAGATAAATATAAAGAAAACTTGGGAACAGGGTTCCGTCAAACTTACCCTACTTTAATCCCGAGCGATGAGATCTCGACGCGTTGGATCCTGGGTGTTGCTTTATATATATATGTATATAGTGATAGAGCTATACATACACACATATACCTTCGTGCATTAATTAATTGTAACCGTACAATAATAAGATAAGATTGTAGGGTGTTGTGTGGTGCGAGAAATCCTGGAGTCCCTGCGGTACTACCGCGAGGCTTTGCTTCGCAGGGCCAGGATGCGCTCATTTTCCCTAGCTAGGATCCTGTTGTCTCCGAGCGGCTCTTTCTCTTTCCGCTCCCCGCAGCCTCTTCATCGCCACTGCAGCGAAGTTGCTGATCTGACACCAGAACGTCTGATCCGAGATCATGCGCTCCCCTAGGGTAGAAGGGTCCGTTATGTCCATGAAGCCTTCCCTGTCGCGGTCAAATCGCTGGCAATTAAAAATGATGTGCTCAGCCGTCTCGTCGACGCCGCATTCTGGGCAGTGGCTGTCGTCGTCGTGGCCAAACCTAGCCAGATAGCTCCTAAAGCATCCATGGCGCTTAGCATTTGGGTGAGCCAAAAATGTACCTTGCCATGCCGTCTTCACGTCCATGCGACCACATCCGGGATGATCCTAAAGGTCCATCGTCCCTTCGTCGACCGCTGCCACCGTCTTTGCCACCTTTCCAAGCTGTTGGTTCTGGCGTTGGCTTCGCTTCTGGGCCGAGCTGCACTGTCCTTCAATCTTTTTCACCTCGTGGTGTATCTCCTTCGCCTCCAAGGCTAGCAAGTCTATGGGCAGAGTTCCCGCTATAACTTGGGCTCCGTCGTCAGAGATTGTAAGAAAGCCGGAGCACACACTTAGGGCACACTAAGTGGAGTATGCATATATATAAATGTATGAATGAGTTGGGTTTCTTTTCTTTTGTATCACGCTTTGGCTGCTATTCGGCTTTCAGGTTACTTGGAGTGAGCACTTGTTAGGAAAGTTTACGCTGTTGCTTATTTTCGCTGATATTCACATTAACGGCCATGCACCGGTTCACTTGTTCTTTTATTTATTTGTTTTGCCGTTAGTATTTTCAATTAAGCACTTAGTGGGAAACCATATGCAATCCTGTCCAGGGTATGGTGATGGTCCCTCCTCCGCTGTACGGATCTCTTGTACATTTTCACTATCTTTAATAGAGCCAGGAAGATCAGTAAAGCAGGGATAAATTCCAGGGTATGTTGCACCCCTTCTATTTCCTGCTTGTGGTCGACAACCTCCACGGTGTTTATCACATTTTCTGTGTTGTCGGAGGCTTTAGACTCCTTGCCGTCCATCCTGAGAGTTTCGTGGAACTATGGTCTTCCTTCAAAGTGTGTTCCTTGTTAGTCCTGATATTTTTTTTAAGGACGATAGCGTCCTTGCTCCTTGACATTTTTCTTCTCGACTGGAGTCTACCCGGCGATAGACTGATGGATACTTGCCAGGGTATTTGACGTACGGACTATTACCCCGAGTATTGACTACTGGTGCTTTCCCGGGTACTGACAACGGGTGTTTACCCGGGTACTGACAGACTTTTCTGTGGGCCATGGTCTTTTTATACCGGCATAGAGCTTTTTCGGATCTCTAAGTCTTCTATGCCAAGTGTTCCCACCTAGGAATCATATTTTTAACTTTAACCTATTTTGGGGAGTCAATACCCCTTCGGTGAAGTGTGCCTGGAACTGGTGTTGATTTTCTTTACTTTCTGCAATCTATTGCGGCCGCTGATAGGGTCGTCGGAGACTCGTTTATTGTCGACTTGCATTTTCTTTGTCGTACCCCATAGTACTTCTTACGATCTCACGAAAAGGGTTTACGCAACACAAGTCTTAAATAAAGCAATCCAAATACGTAAGTGAAGGGGTCAAAAAAGAAAGTGTCCCGCCACCGGGAGAGTAACTCGATCGCGAACAGAAGAAAATGGTCGTGCATCGCGAAGTGCAAGTGCGGGAGACACCCCCCGACTATATGAGGCACTTAACCAAGAGAGTCTTCAAAACTTCGAAAACCAGCCGGAAGAGGTAGGACACTTGTCCGAACAGATTGGCAACACAATGGATGAAGCAGCCGGAGGAATGGATTTACCAATAGGACCTCCTAGGGGACGCTCCAGCATGCTTCCACGGTACCAGGCAAGTTCAGAAGACCGTTCGGAGACTGCCGATATCCGGGAAAAGGAACTAATAGATTTAGTGAGACAGAGTAGAGATGCGGAATTGGAAATGATCGCTCAAATAAACGCTCTGAAGAAGAAAGTGGCTGAGTTACAAGCCACACAAGCCTTTCCCGAACAACCAGGAATGGCCCCACCACCTGGACTACCCAGAAATCCCACGGATAGCTTTCTAAGACATCAAGATACCCCGACACCAGAACAAGTGCCGCAAGAATGTTTTAACAGCCAAATGCATCGGTTAAGGGAGCAGCAGAGACCAGCCACCAATTGCACCCCGAGTTACATTGTAGTCTAACGTTTCAAGCGCCAGCACAAAAGGGTGTTCGGCTAGATAAATAGAACTTAAAATTTAACGGAACCGGCCACGGTATGACCGTTAAAAGTTTTTTATTTCGTGTGGAAAGACTACAAGAATTATATGGAATAAGTCGACAGCAAGTGTTCAGAGAATTTCATAGTCTGCTGATCGGCGTAGCCAGCAAGTGGTATTGGCAACTTATGGAGGATCGAGCCGAGGATTACGATTTTGATTACTATTTGCTCACCAGGGAAATGAAACGCGCTTTTTCTGGAGGTGACCTAATGAAAATCAAAGAGTTGATGGATAGAAAACAAGGGTATAACGAGTCCTTCAGCGATTATGTCTCCGACATGCAAAACTTACACTTTAAGTTAAAACACAAGATCGCCGAGGATGAATTAAAAAGGAGGGGCTCAGAGTGGTTCGGTGGTTATGAAACCATGGGAAACCGATGCGAGGTAGACCAGTAAATAAGATCCAACGCTCAGAGAGGCAGAGACGCTAGGCGCACGGGCTTTCCGCGGAGTCCGGCAGGCCAAACCGGGGAAACCAGGCGGACCAGGAACTCGTCAAACCCGTAAATGCCATCCAATCCAGGCAAACTTACCCATCCCATAACATTTTTAAAAGCGGTTAGGAAAACAATACCAGCACACGGAATGATCGCGGGACACTAAATCAACATGAAAAAAGGACAGAACACCAACGCCGTACACAGGGGATCGTGGACACATTAGTAAGCGTGCAACATGAAAACCGATTCTTTGCTAAAACGAAAGGTGACGGAGAAGAAATACTGGCGCTGCTGGATACCGGAGATACCGCAAATTGTATCGGAAAAGGCGCAGAAAACAGAAACAGAAATAGATCACAGCCGGTAACGAAATTCAAAGAAGAAAGTGTGCGCACGACCAGCGGCGACAAGACCAGAGTGACAGGAGTCATTACACTACCCGTTGAATGGGAAGCCAAAACCAAAAACTTGGAGTTCCTAATCGTGCCTGGTCTAACTCAGCGCTTTTATCTAGGAATTGATTTTTGGGAAAAGTTTGACCTAACATTTCTTGGAAAAAAAGAGCTTGAGCTAGCAAGGCTAGAAACTCAAGCGGAAGGCGATTCAAATGATTCCATCTGGTGGAGACTGATACGCCTGCTACTGCATATATCCCACACCAGCTCACTTGAAGTCAAAGCCTACAACTGAAGCAAGTAATCGCCACTTTTCCGTCATGCCTGGAAAAGGGTTTAGGAAAAACAGGCCTAGAGCAGAAAATAATCCAAGTAACAAATGAGGATATACCTATAAAGCAACGCCATTATCCAATATCTCCGGCAAAGCAAAAGTTGGTGTATGCTGAACTGGATCGTATGTTAGATCTGGGCGTAATTGAAGAAAGCAACATCAGCTGGAGCTCTCCAGTAACCCTAGTGCAGAAGGGCACCAAGAATCGCATTTGCCTAGACGCCCGAAAAGTTAACGCTCCAACCTTTATAGACTTCATGGGACCATACCCCCGAACTCAAGCAGGAACTCTGTAATTTTCGTATGCCTTGACCATTTTTCAAAATTCGTATGGCTGCACCCTATGAACAGGCACTAGCCATCAAAGTGGTCAAATTCCTCGAGGTAAACATCAGTTCGGTGTGCCCGAGTTTATTCACTCCGACAACGGAGAACAGTTTGTTTCGCAAACATTTGCTGACCCGTTGAATCGTTACGGCATTAATCATATAAGAACCGGGCTGTATTCCCCACAGGCCAACGCCGCTGAAAGGGTAAACCAGTCAGTGTTACAAATTTTGCGGGCTACCATTACTACTGACCAAAAAATTGGGACTTACAACTCAGCGGAATTGAGTGTACCCTACGCAGTGGCTATCATGAGTCGATCGGGATGGAGCCTTTCTATGCCATATCCGAATGATCACTCACGGCTCCGCTTACCAGGTCCTAAGGAGGTTAGGAGGCATACAATGCTCCGACACCGCGATAAGATAAGATGGAACTTATCCGTCAAAAAGTAGCCCAGGGGCTTGAAAGGGATTATGGAAGAGCGGAAAAGTCATATAATACCCGCAGCCAGCCAGTAGAATTTTTAATTGGACAAGTTGTCTATCGGAAAAATTACCGGCAGAGTAACAAGGCAGAAGGGTATAATGCCAAGCTCGGTCCAAATCGCGTGCGCTGCATTATTCTACAGCGTAAGGGCAAAGCCTTATATGAGCTGGGTAACGCTCAGGGGAAAAGTTTCGGGCAGAAGAGTGTGGTGAGTCAAAGCCACACCTTTATGGGCGCGTATTGAGAACAAGCTACTAAAAAAAACATCAAAAATAAAAGAAAATGGAATACGGTTTCCTTTTGCAAAGTCATTCCATGCGTAACCGCATCGATCACTTCGATCCTGTTGCGTACACCCTTTTCGTGAGATCGTAAGACTTTGAAGATTCAGAAACCAGACAAAAAGGATGTTCTTGCTTATGAATCCTATAGCAATTTATTCTACGAAACCAATTTAAGTTTTTATAAAGAAATAATCAATGTTGAATCAGAAAACATAAGGACAGACACTAATAAAAGATCACAATGGGAAATCGCAAACGACTTAGAAATTATCGAGATAATTTTTCTCAAGTAATATCATCTAGATCCAAAAGGGGAATTAATGAATTAGGCACCGTGTGGAAGTGATTAGCTGGAACTCTGGATCATGATGACTTCGTCAAAATTCAAAATACAATCAAATACAATAGAAAACAAGAGAGAACGCTATAGTCGAGTTTCCCGACTATCCGACCCGTTACTCAGCTAGTGGAAGGGAAAAGGAGAGTCTTAAACACTGTTTGTAGACGTTAGAGTGGGCATGGCAGAAAGTTTTTTGGCAAATCGATAGATATTTACAAGACTAATACAAAAATGAAAAAATATCAAAACTTTTTTTAAAAGTGTGGGCGTGGCAGTTTAAGGGGGTTTGTGGGCGTTAGAGTGGGCGTGGCAACATGAATCGACAAACTTGTCCCTCTATGTCCCTGGAGTCTGTATGCTTAATCTCAACTTTTTAGCTTTGTAGTTCCTTAGATCACAGCGTTCATACGGACGGACAGACAGACGGACAGACGGACGGACAGACGGACATGGCCAAATCGACTCGGCTATTGATCCTGATCAAGAATATATATACTTTATATGGTCGGAAACGCTTCCTTCTGCCTGTTACGTACTTTTCAACGAATCTAGTATACCCTTTTACTCTACGAGTAACGGGTATAATAATAACAAACAATTTATTATCAATTCCAAATTGTTAAAAGAAATAGAATCTCTTTCTGATGATTTTAAACATGTATTTATTGACCAAGATTTACCATTAGGAAAACATTTTTTAAAACTTTTAACATTTGAAAAATCCACTGGTAAAAAAATAAGAGAAAACAAGAGAGAACGCTATAGTCGAGTTCCCCGACTATCTGATACCCGTTACTCAGCTAGTGTAAGTGCGAAGGACAGTTTTTGGCGGTTTGTGGGCGTTAGAGTGGGCGTGGCCAAAAGTTTTTTGGCAAATAGATAAAAATTTACAAGACTAATACAAAAATGAAAAAATATCAAAACATTTTTCAAAAGTGTGGGCGTGGCAGCTTTTGGCGGTTTGTGGGCGTTAGAGTGGGCGTGTAAAAAAGTTTTTTTGCAAATCGATAGAAATTTACAAGACCAATGCAAAAATGGAAAAATATTAAAACATTTTTCAAAAATGTGGGCGTGGCAGTTTTGGGCGGTTTGTGGGCGTTAGAGTGGGCGTGGCAACCTGAATCGACAAACTTGCGCTGCGTCTATGTCTTGGAAGTCTGTATGCTTAATCTCAACTTTCTAGCTTTTGTAGTTCCTGAGATCTCGACGTTCATACGGACGGACAGACGGACAGACGGACGGACAGACGGACAGACGGACGGACAGACGGACATGGCCAGATCGACTCGGCTACTGATCCTGATCAAGAATATATATACTTTATATGGTCGGAAACGCTTCCTTCTGCCTGTTACATACTTTTCAACGAATCTAGTATACCCTTTTACTCTACGAGTAACGGGTATAAAAATAAGGAAATATACATATATCATCCAAAACGGTGCCATTTTTATACCCGTTACTCGTAGAGTAAAAGGGTATACTAGATTCGTTGAAAAGTATGTAACAGGCAAAAGGAAGCGTTTTCGATCATATAAAGTATATATATTCTTGATCAGGATCAATAGCCGAGTCGATCTGGCCATGTCCGTCTGTCCGTCCGTCTGTCTGTCCGTATGAACGTCGAGATCTCAGGAACTACAAAAGCTAGAAAGTTGAGACTAAGCATACAGACTCCAGAGACATAGAAGCAGCGCAAGTTTGTCGATTCATGTTGCCACGCCCACTCTAACGCCCACAAACCGCCCAAAACTGCCACGCCCACACTTTTGAAAAATGTTTTGATATTTTTTCATTTTTGTATTAGTCTTGCAAATTTCTATCGATTTCCCAAAAAATTTTTTGCCACGCCCACTCTAGCACTCACAAACCGCCTAAAGCTGCCACGCCCACACTTTTGAAAAATGTTTTCATATTTTTTCATTTTTGTATTAGTCTTGTAAATTTCTATCGATTTCTCAAAAAAACTTTTTGCCACGCCCACTCTAACGCCCGCAAACCGCCAAAAACTGTCAGTGTTGAAGACTCTCCTTCGCACTTTCACTGAGTAACAGGTATCAGATAGTCGGGGAACTCGACTATAGCGTTCTCTCTTCTTATAAATGGTTACAATATTGTTAACAACTCCCACTTAAATGGGTCATTTCTAATAACATTTAACGGTCCAACACAATAAACAACATTTCACATACCAATTTAGAAAGTAAAATTATTGAATACATAACTACAAACCATTTTACAGATTATGAAATATCCGATTAAATACTGTCTAATAACTCGGAACTCTCTCTAGATAATGTAAACATTTTAGATTCCTTCATTAAAATAAGTAATACAAGATATCACTTTCTTTTATATATAATTTTTGTATTTGATTACTACATTAATAATAAAATTCAGATATTTTTTATTTGAACCAAACAAAAACGGCCAGAACTAGAAAAACCTTATAATGAGGAACTATTTTTAACAGAATTAAATGAGCGTTTAAACGAAATTCGTAATGAAGCGGGACGCGTCAGTTTAGAAGGGGGAGAGTTATCCAACCCGTAAACATAGCACTCAATCCTATTTCCTTTCTGGGGGCGGGATATCCAACGCCAGCAATCTGACAATGGAATTAATCAACCGATTTATAAGTGTACAATTGAGTGAAGTGACGCGAAAAATTGACGGGATAGATAGCCGCTGGCAAAAATGTAGTAGAAGATTATAAAATCCAAACAATCGACCCAACTGTAAAATGTGAAACTACTCGAGATGTAGGTAAATCTTTACCAAAGTTCAGAGGAGAATTAACCCAATATGTAGGCTGGAGAAACCGCCATGAGTCTTTATAAAATTCGAAGCGAACAATATTTTATCGCTTTATATCATGATGCTCTAACTAACCATGGTACAGTTTTAAACTTCTAAGCATTTCTTTCCAGATTGGATTTTATTTATAACGATGAAAACCCAATCCATATTTTCGAATCAGAATTAAGTATCCTTAGGCAGGAATGCATGACCATTACAGAATTCTTGATTGAACGGTTCAATCTCAGAAACACTGTTTTCTCTAAACCCACCAGAAATGCGAAATGCTTTGGCAAAGTATCAGGAACTAGAGTCTAACAACTTTTGAGCCCAAATAAAAGTCAGGAAAATAACCTAAGATTTAATACATATAAAACAACTAAAATTATTAATCGACACGGGGGCCTCCTCTTGCTATATCAAGAATGGAATTTATAATTATTAATTCACAAGAGAGTATCTACAGTTCATGGATACTCAATTATAAAATATTACCATATATTAACAATATTTGAAGCGAAACATATATTTTATGAAATAGAATGTTTAGAATCTGACTTATTAATTGGGTACAATCTATTAAGGAAAATTGGAGCTAAACTAGATGTAGAAAAAGGAATTCTGAAATATAAGGGAAAAAAAGAAAAACTAGAATGTTATGACAATGATGAGAAAAACGATTTGCGATTAATTGAAGAAAATAATGCTCTTCCATTAAAACTTTAGCAATCAAATAGAATATAAAACTGACTCAGTTATTGCAGAAAGAAGTAATTATAGCTGGAGATCTTATAATCTCGAGCACGCCGACGATGTTAATTCTGCCAAATTAAAATTGAGATCAAAAAATCCTGAGCACGCCGACGATGTTCATTCCGTCAAATTACAATTAAAAAGTTTGGGATCTAAAAATCCGTCGTTGAATTTTCCGACAAAACAAAATTTATAATCTCTTAATAATTTCAAATCAATTAAAAGATTACAAAAATAAAATTATGAATATGCAAATCCCTTTTCGAACCGATATTCGAGAAGAAATAAATACTGACAATGACAGGGCAATTTATAGCAAACAATATCATTTTGTTATGTCAGTCTCAGATTTCGTTAATAATGAAATTGATACAATGTTAAAGGAACAAATTATAAGACCTAGTAGAAGCCCTTATAATTCACCAGTCTTAGTAGTACCCAAAAAGGGTCAAAACGAAAATGGAACTCTAAAACATCGACTAGTTATTGACTATAAAAATTTAAACGAAAGCACAACACCGGACAGATACCCGATGCAAGACCCAACTGTAATATTATATAACTTAGGAAAGTCAAAATATTTCTCATCAATTGATTTGGAATCAGGATTCCACCAAATTTTAATGAAAGAGTCAGATATTGAAAAAACAGCTTTTTCTATTAATAATGGGAACTTTGAATTCATACGTATGCCATTTGGATTACCAAACGCCCATAGAATATTTCAATAAGCAATGGACGATATATTAAGAGAACAAGTTGGAAAAACTTGTCATGTTTATATGGATGACATAATAATCTTTTCAAATACAATTGAACAACATTATACTGATCTAATTCAAATAATAAATATTTTACAACAAGCTAATATAAAAATTGCACTTGAAAAATCTAAATTCTTAAAATTATAAACAGCGTTTCTTGGTTATATTGTTTCTCACAATGTAATAATTATGAAGTATACGATTCCACATAAAAGACCTTTGAAGTTTCCTAGGCCTCACTGGATATTACCGAAAATTTCTCCGAAACTATGCAAAAATTGCCAAAAATTTCATATCTAAACCTTTAAATAAAACCGAACAACTTTTCGCCACAAATAAAAAAGAATTTTTAGCCATAGTTTGGGCTCTTAAAAATCTCTGAAATTATTTATATGGAGTAATCGGTTTAGAAATAAAAACAGACCATCAATCTTTATCCTTTACAATCTCGGAACCCGAACGTAGAAATGAAAAGATGGTATTCTTTCATACAACGGTTCACCCCAAAAATAATATATAAACCCGAAACAACCAATGTCGTCGCTGACGCATTATCTCGAATAAAATTAGATAATATTACAAACAGCGATATAGAACAATCAAGCTCAGAACAAAATACACAGCATTCTGCTGAAAGTAGTTTCGAAAATGTGGTACAAGAGACCCGTAAACCGTTAAATCAGTTTCATCAACAACTGTTATTAACAACGGGGAGGTCTACAATACATGAGTCATTGAAAGTTTTTGATAAGACACGACATATGAACGAATGATACGTCAGAAAATTTAACAACAATATTAAGAGAATATCTACAGCCAAACATAACGGTCGGAATTCATTGCACTTTAGAAGATCTTTATCTATCAATTACCTTACAAAAAAAATTTTACTAACAAATTTCTCTTTACTAAAATATTTCTACAAGACGTGGAAAATAATGAAGATATTATAATAGAAGAAACACATTGTCGAGCTCATAGAGGACTAGCCGAAAATTACAAACAAATCACTAGATTATATTATTGGCCAATTTTATTTACCAGATTAAAGGAATACATAGAAAATTGTACAATTTGAAACGAAAATAAATATAACAGGCAACCAATTAAAATTCCTATTGGGGAAGCTCCCATTCCAACTAAAGAGGGAGAAAATTTACACATCAATATTTATTACGCGCAGAATCTTATTTTCTTAACACATATTCAAAATTCCTAGTAGTAAAAGAAATTCAAAATACACTAAACATCAATAATAAAATAATGTAATTACTCCAACAATTTCTCCACGCCAAAGTAATTATGACTGATAATGAACCGAGCTTTACCTCTGCTCAATTTAAGTCCATTCTTAAGGACAAAAATTGTAGAAACACAAAATGAAGGTCGTAAAGAAAAAGAATATCATGAAGGACAAGTTGTTGATGAAAGGAAACATGGAGAAAGAAATAAACTTAAAACAAGATATAAACAAGAGAGAACGGTATAGTCGGGTTCCTCGACTATCTGATACTCAGCTAGTGGAAGTGCGAAGGAAAGTCTTCAACACTGACAGTTTTTGGCGGTTTGTGGGCGTTAGAGTGGGCGTGGCAAAATTTTTTTTTCAAATTTATAGAAATTTACAAAAACAATACAACAATACAAGACCAATACAAAACTGAAAAAAATGTCAAAACAATTTTCAAAAGTGTGGGCGTGGCCGTTTTGGGCGGTTTGTGGGCGTTAGAGTGGGTGTGGCAACATGAATCGACAAACTTGCGCTGCAAGCACGTAGTGACGGAGTTTTGCGTTGCGCCCTTTGCACATGATTTTTGAAATTTTGCAGGTGGTGGATGTTCTTCTCCATCTGCTTTTGGCTCATGCGTCGGCCCGTCTTTCCAGTTCGCTTTGGCGCGTTCTAAGGGTGACAGGAACGTTTTCTGATCTTTCATTCGCCAGTCCAACGCCTTCCTTTGCAAGTTCGTCTGCCGTCTCATTACCATCGATGCCCTGGAGGCTGGGAACCTAGTAGATCCTCACTGACGTGGTTGTGCTAAGAATATCTAGTGCCTCCCTGCTTGCCAGTACACTTTTGGAACTGACCGCTGATTGCTTGGATCTTATCGCCGCTTGACTGTCTACGATCAAGTTGACCGCTTTATGACATAATTGAAAGTTCAAGAAGTTTCAAAAGAAAAGCTTCTGGCCGAGGTTGATTGGATCTGGAATTAAAATCGAGAAGTCAGTCTGTTTCGAGATCGGATCGAGAACGATATAAGATAAAATCCAATAATAGTGTCTTGTAATATTGTATAAGTTTATCACACAACAACACACAACAATTTTAATTTGCATAAGTGGCGAAAACGAGAATTGATGGTGTAGTTGCAATAGTACTAGAGCGCATGCGAGGGGAGAGCTTAGATGATGTCGCAGCTTGCCATCTTGGTCAACAGAGGGTGAAAGAGAGGCACGTGAGCTGTACTAATCCTTTAAGGTACGGAGATTTGTCAAAAAAGGCTGTTCCACGAAATTTCAGTACAGGCTTCTTTTTTATTGTTGAATGGTGGTCAATCAGCTATGGAGTCCGTGAGATCTGAGCGACTGCAACGTCCAGAAACAACCCAGCCTAACTGAGCCTGTGCATTAGCAGCAATCTCGACAGAAGCTTGACTTGACCCGCGCACAGAAGTTCGTAGACGATATAGGCGTCAATCAGTAATTTAATGAATTGAGAACGATGAAACTCTGGGTCCTCGAGGTTGAACTTTTGGTGAATGTCCCAACTGCAAATGTCAATGTCTAAGCTGACTTTCAATGATATTAGAGGCAACAACAGCAGTGATGTCGGTCGAATAGTTAGACGTTTGAGATCTCATTGAAATATTTACATCTTTACTGAGATCCTGTGCAAGAAGCGCAGACGTTTTTTTTTTTTGTTGTTAAGGCATGGCCAAGTTTTCAAGATAATGGAGAGTGTGGTGCTCATATCCGCATGCTCAGCAATTGGTGGAGCTGCACTGGCTTAGTTGATGACCACTTTTAAGGCAATTTAAAAAAATATCTTTTCGCTTCATGAAATCGATTAGCTGGGGTCAGATTTTTATAAGACTGGCAGCATGGCATGAATTGATTAGTGCCCAGAAGGATTGCAGAGGCTGAGGCTTGTGGCAAGAAGGGCGGACATACGCAAATCAGATACTCTGTTGCTTTCCACCAGATTGCCTGGCGTAAAACTTGCCATGGCGAACTCCTACTTCAGAAACGATGCCATGGACTCCCACGATGGAATTTAATTCCTAAAAACTGGGACCTATAAATGCTCCACCCATTTCGTCTGACCCAGAAATGATGGTAGATGCTGTAGCTTTTCTATGTTTGTGATTTTAGAATGGCTATCTATTATTGTCGTAAAAATAGAATAAAAGTCTAGCCAGTCAGTATAGCCTCCAGCTAATTTTAGATGCTCAAGATCACAAAAATGTACCAATATTTCTCACTCAAATCACCTTGGATTTCCTCAATATCCAGTTCTTCAAGATCGCCTATAATTTTCCTTTTGAAAAATGTTTTGATATGTTTTCATTTTTGTATTCGTCTTGTACATTTCTATCGATTTGCGAAAAAACTTTTTCCACGCCCACTTTAACGTCCACAACTGCCCAACACTGCCACGCCCACACTTTTGAAAAATGTTTTGATGTTTTTGTATTAGCCAAAACTGTCAGTGTTGAATAACTTTTTATTGGGAACTTGAAATTCAGTTGGCATTAGATTCTATATTTTCTTTTTGAAGTATAGTTCTTCTTTAACGGATAGTGAGGCAGTTTCCTTTCTAAATTTAATCCTGACTGGCCTACAATAGCGAGTACAAGATGGTGTCGGATTTTTCCATATTATTTGGAGCTACTTTCAGCTATAAGCTGAAGTGGGACGTACGACGTTGCAAAAATACATCTATCATCATCATTACAGTTGGAAAACTTTTGTTTGTATTCACTATGACCAGTACTGCCATCAAAGCCCTATTTTCCAATTAATTTTAAATTATCCTCCACACCATCCAGGCAATTTTCAATAACAGTATTTTGAAGCTGTAAAATACTTGTAGCTGTGTTGTCTAAAAGACTCTGCAGCTCCACTTCTGCATATGTTTCACCTACTGTTATGTCATTTGAGTTTCTGACTTCTTGAGTTTAAGTATTTTCTCATAGCTAGGCAATGTCCACGTTCCGCACTTGAAACCTTTGCTTGTAGAGGCTCAATCAACATGGTTTCACAAGTGTTCAGCCATTCGGATTGAAATTTAACAATTAAACTCTTATTGCGTTTGTATTTAGCCCAATAAGCAATAATTGTTTTGCATAGTAATTCAGACAGTTTTCAAGAATCGTCAACTCAGCTACGAAGCCCCCGTTTTTAATGGTTTCTGCTACCAAACCAATCACACTACGTGCTCTTTCCGCATTCGCACCCTGTTCTGCGCACCAAAGATGTAGGACGTGGATACGCGAAAAAGTGCAGTTACAAGAAGTGTCTGTAGAAAACGGTAAGAAAAGTATGGGGAAAAAAATAATATGCAAAATTGTTGACACAAACATAATCGACAAACACAAATGATGATTACAAAAGAAACACAAAAACATAGGACAAGCAGCTTGAGTTTATTATTGTTTACACGTATGTACATATGTTTGCAAATATTTGCATCTAGACTTACGATATTTATATCCTTAAAACATTGACAAATACAGTGATAGCACTTATTAAGGGGGGATCGGGGGCAATATATCAAAAAGTTTACTTAAACTAGGAAAATTACGTTCACATAATTACACAAAAAAGGTTTAATCCATCAAAAATTCACCAAATATGATAATCAATTCAATGAATTTCACAATTCGAATTTATTAAAAGAAATAACTGAAACTTTAAAATTCATTTTAAATAATCAGAATTGGACCTATCAATTGCACGTTTGACCACTTTGAAATTCACTTTTGTTTCGACGAAAAGCAATCAAAACTCCGCTGTGCTGCAAAAATGAACAGCTGTTCTCCCTTTACACTCTATTTTTAGAATGTCCCGTTAGAGTTAAGACAAAACAATGTTGCCATACACATATTTACTTTTCGTATCGACTCGGCTGATGATCCTGATCAAGAATATATATACTTTATATGGTCGGAAACGCTTCCTTCTGCCTGTTACATACTTTTCAACGAATCTAGTATACCCTTTTACTCTACGAGTAACGGGTATAAATATTAAAATGTAAATCAATAAAATATAAAATCCAAATTGGAAAAAGGATCATTTAAAAAAGTATCTTATTTGGCTTTCGTTGTGAAAGATATAATGTGAGCAGTCCGCGTATAATTAGTAGACCCTTTATTATCTCATCTATTAAAATTCTAAGAGCACTTGCAATAAAAATGGTTCAGGTTTTTTGTAATACCAGGTGCGTGTCTTTACTCCTTTTTTTAAGCAAAGGCTGTCCACAGACTTCTTCATGGGTTTATGTTCCGTTAATATCCCATTGCCAGGTTCTAGGGTTCTTCAAATGGCAAAGCCGTCGAACATCTTCAAGATTTTTTGTGGTACAGCTGCGAATTTGTAGAACCGTTTGATACCTCCATAATTACCTCCATAAATTAATTGTTAGTGAGCTTGTTTGTTCGGTTGTCTCAATGGTTATAACTATGAAGCCTTAAAAACTTTCTCATGTCTTAATGCTTTGTTGAGAAAATTAATAAGTAAAAATCTACAAGGTAGTATAAAGAAATTGATAATTGACATTAATATTTAGTTCCTTCAATGATCATAGCAGAACGCTCATTGGATAAATTTGTTTTGCCCGCTCACTCTAAGGCCCACAAAACGCTGAAAACTGCCAAACATTTAAAACATGTTTTGATATATGTAATTATACCCGTTACTCGTAGAGTAAAAGGGTATACTAGATTCGTTGAAAAGTATGTAACAGGCAGAAGGAAGCATTTCCGACCATATAAAGTATATATATTCTTGATCAGGATCAATAGCTGAGTCGATCTGGCCATGTCCGTCTGTCCGTCCGTATGAACGTCGAGATCTCAGAAACTACTAAAGCTAGAAAGTTGAGATTAAGCATACAAGCTCCAGGGACATAGAAGCAGCGCAAGTTTATCGATTCATGTTGCCACGCCCACTCTAACGCCCACAAACCGCCCAATACTGCCACGCCCACACTTTTGAAAAATGTTTTGAAATTTTTTCACTTTTGTATTAGTCTTGTAATTTTCTATCGATTTTCCAAAAAACTTTTTGCCACGCCCACTCTAACGCCCACAAACCGCCAAAAGCTGCCACGCCTACACTTTTGAAAAATGTTTTGATATTTTTTCATTGTTATATTGGTCTTGTGAATTTCTATCGATTTGCCAAGAAACGTTCTGCCACGCCCACTATAACGCCTACAAACCGCCAAAAACTGTGTTTAAGACTCTCCTTTTCCCTTTTACTAGCTGAGTAACGGGTATCAGATAGTCGGGGAACTCGACTATAGCGTTCTCTCTTGGTTTTGTATTAGTCTTGTCAATTTCTATCGATTTACAGATATACTTTTTGCAACGCCTACTCTAACGTCCACAAACCGCCCAAAGCTGTTACGCCCACTTTTAAACCTTTTTCTATTTTTTATTAGTCCAATAAACTTTTATCGATTTGCTAAAAAGCCTTTTACCACGCCGTCCAAAACTCAAAAATGTTTTAAAATTCTTCAAATTTTTCTTCCAAAAACTGTCAGTGTTTCTCCTTCGCAACTCCTTGTGAGTAACGGGTATCAGTTAGTCTGGGTGCTCGACTATAGCATTTTCTCTTGTTTTTCCTATACGTTAATTTCTCTTGCGCAGCTGATTTGAAATATTTCTTTTTGACTTGCAAGTGCATCTGAAGCGGCACTTTCTACAATTGCTTTTAACTGGTCCTCCAAAACGTTTGTTTCGCAAAGCTTGTTATTTCTAACCAATGTTTCCTCGTTTTTTACACATTTTTATCTAAATTTCGTCTCCATCTATCCAAACTTGATGTATGGTCTGCTAAAGTTTTTTTGCTGCTACTTATTTGTTTGTCCGTAATAATCTTCAATAACCTTAACCGGTGTAGAGGTCGTTATGAAAGGATGAACTTTAATCATTTAACCAATGGGCGTTTTACTTACAAATGTATAACTTATATTTTCCTGAGATTATTTATGTAGGAATGGTCTGACAACGCAGAATTACTAACCATTTCAGCTTATCTAATGACGACGAAGAGAAGCTATCGACGTAAGCCCCAACAACGAGAGAACGATTTCGGAAGTAGAACAAGAAAAAAAAGTTAGAGAAAGTAAGTTTTCACGACAAGATAATAGGAACGAAGCTCTCGGCAAAAAACGCATAAACGATACTCAAATCTATATCATTAGAGATTAGTAATATAGACAAATCACAATATAAATAAAACTTATAATAATATCTCAGTGAGATTGCGTGAACTTACTTCAAGGGCTAATCACAACACAGTCCCACATCATTTGGGGGCTCAACTAAAAATATACAACAAAAACTAAACGGGAAGAACAGCTTTGTTGTAAACAGAGAAATTAAATTGTTAAAAAACACATGAAAGGGAGGACTAAAGTCGAATGAAAATTTTGCAAGAGTTTGCTAATTCGTCATCTGGATAAAGCTCGCGAATACATGTACATTATCCAAATATGCAGCATATGTGAAAAAGACAAGGAAATGGCGCAACTAAGTGACTTTGGTTGTATTAGTTAGATGCTGCGAGGTTAAAAGAGAAAAAACATTGTTCTCCTGCATAGATTCGTATTTGTAAAAGAGGTAGACAGATTGCGCTCGAGAAGCTTTAAGCGAAGCAAGAAAATGGCAGAGTGAGAGCTTTGTGAGATACGAACTATATTACTCTCTTTTAGTTATTAATGTGAATGTGATGGATTCGGACGAGAAATTATCAAAAATCAACTGTTAGCTAAAAAAACTGGTGTCCACCTCTTTAACTGCAATAGAAATGAAAAAGGAGAATTCAATAATTTATATATTGATTTACGAAACCACCCAGATAAGTTCTTTAACTATGCGCGGATTTCTATTTCGACATTTGATTATACATATGTATATTAAATAAAATTAGTAGTTGTTTGACGAAGAATTAGCAAAAAGTTGTTAAACACCCAATACTGCCTTGTCAAGAATTAATAATAACATTGAGGTAAGTTTTTAATATATTTCAATAATATTCTGTGCATGCTGTGACTTATCGCTCGTTCTCGCCCATATAATCGTTTCGCTTCTTGCGCACACTCTGCCGTCATATTAATAAAAATAGGGAATAAGAAAAATTACATGAAAAATATATATAACAAGAGAGAACGCTATAGTCGAGTTCCCCGACTATCTGATACCCGTTACTTAGCTAGTGGAAGTGCGAAGGAGAGTCTTCAACACTTACAGTTTTTGGCAGTTTGTGGGCGTTAGAGTGGGCGTGGCAACATGAATTAACAAACTTGCGCTGCTTCTATGTCTCTGGAGTCTGTATGCTTAATCTCACTATCTAGCCTTTGTAGTTCCTGAGATCGCAGCGTTCATACGGACGGACAGACAGACAAACGGACAGGCAGACGGGCGGACATGGCCAGATCGACTCGGCTACTGATCCTGATCAAGAATATATATACTTTGAATGATCGAAAACGCTTCCTTCTACAAGTAACGGGTACAAATGGTTAAGATGTCGGCGAGTGCAGACGTGTTTTGATTGTGCTCGTAATGAAGGAAGGAAAAAAAACAAGCAAAGTAAATTTTAACGAAAGGACGCTTTAGTGATGCTAAATTGCTAAATAATAATATTTTTCTTGTGTGTGGAAACATAAAATAAAAGAAAACGAAAATTCTAAAATGAGTCAACGCGATTTGTGCGGCAAAAGAGTAAGACGAGCGCCGTCTCTCTTTGCAGCGGAACAATGCATACCTCACCGTCGTATCTGACGACGGGCAATGACCTTAAACCTGCCGAAAGTAAACGATCGCTGTCTTCCTCACCAATGCTCCCGACTGCAATTGGTCAACCCGAACGCACTGAGGAGGTCTCTCTCCCGCTCTTCCCATCGCAAACGGCGGTAAGCTCAGTAGCTACCAGTACGGTAAATTCAATATCTACAGTAACTGCACCCACATCAACAACAAAAAGTGCACTCACCGCGACATTGGAAAGCCAAAACGGACAAGAGCAAAAACAAAACAAAAATTTGTGTCAAACAGGTCTGGATCGCTACATCCAAATCAAGCAAAAGTTGAGCCCTTAACACAAGCAGACTGGAAATCAGCCGAAATAAATTGAACCAACGCTGTTTGCACTACTGAATGACTGCGAAGTGCATCTAATCAATTAGCAGGAGCCGAAGAATTTTAAGCCGCCACCAATATACAAACGTGAAAAAACCACAAGTGCAAAAAAACAGCTGCAATTATCGGCGAAAACAAGTTCCATGTTATACCTCTTACTAAGGGCAACATACAAGAAACGAAGGTTCAGACTCAGGATGAGGCTAGCCATCGATCAGTGGCCAAGTACCTGGACTAAGCTGGGAAGAATTACTGCACTTTCCAGCTTAAATGTGCCGTCTTATAAAACATCCTTATTCAAATGCTCGTTTCTTCGAAAACAGTATTGGAACACTAATGGAATATTGGAACGCTAATGGCGTTTCGCGGCACAAGCTAGAGCTTGCTCAGTTCTTAGCCGACAAAAACATTGATGTTATGCTACTCTCACAGACTCACCTAACTGAAAAGTACAATTTCCAATACCAGCATATAAATTTTACCTTCCAAATCATCATGGCGGAACTGGTATACTAATACGATCGTGAATTAAGCACAACTTTCTTAGTATTTGGAAGGAGACTGCCTACAATCTACCTATTTAAACCGTTATAGCAACGGTGCTTACTCTGACTGATGTTCATTGCCCACCCCGCTGCACAATATCTGAGAACGAATTCACAACACTTTCCGACTCGATCGGTGAAAGGTTTGTTGCAGCTGGCGATTGGAATGCCAATAACACTTACTGGGGATCTCGGATAACGATCCCTTAAGGAAAACAGCTGTACAATGCAATGATTAAACCGCAAAGCAAGCTTAATTATGTTTCTCCGGGTGCGCCTACGCACTGGCCAGCAGATTCAGAGAAGCTTCCAGATGATTGACTTTGCCAGCACAGAGGCTATCCCAATCAATGATTACAGCTGAGGCACATAACAGCTGCAACACATCGAGCGGCCGTATAGGCTTACAGGTAACATGACCAATTGGGAGAGGTACAAAAAATATGTTTCTTCCTATACCGACTTTTCTAGCCCCTTGCAAACCGAGCAAGACATTGATCACTTTGCTGGTGACCTGAATTCAACACTAGTTGCAGCATCTAAAGCGTCAACTCCACAAGGTACCCACGCATGCAGTATAAAGTTTAACATCACAAGTTGAGTAACTGAACTGCTTGTGCTTGAAAAACGACGACTTCAAAGGGAGAGGCAGGAGCGGAGATCACCTGGTGCAAAGAGTAGACTAAAAGCAGCTTCTCTCAGACTTCCTAAAGCACTTAAGATAGAAGAAGCGGACGTACAACTACGTTACATCGAGAGTCTCAAACCCACCAGCATAAAGGACCTATAGTGGAAAGCCCATTGAAATCTACAGGCATCAACAGAAACTGTTGTACCCCTCCGTAACTCTACCGGAAACTGGGCTTGTAGTTATATGGACAGAGCAAGAGCCTTCGCTGATAATCTCAGAAAAGTATTTCAACCAAATCCAGACACTAATTTATTTACTCTTTCAATCGTGAATATTGAATAGCTTTATTCCTAGACGTTACACACGCTTTTAATAGAGTATGGTTTGATGGACTCATGTTTAAAATAATCAAACTGCTACCTCAAAACGTACATAAGCTTTTAAATTCTTACCTATACCAATGAGTGTTCGCGGTCAGATGCAGTTCAAGCGATTGTGCTATATAAACTGGAGTGCCCCAAGGAAGTGTTCTGGGTCCAATTCTATACACCCTATACACGGCGGACATCCTACAGACTTCAAGCTAACAATATCCACATTCCCTGACGACACCACATTACTAAGTCAATCCAGATGCCCAGTAAAAGCTACGATGCAACTAGAACGCCATTTAACATGTGTATAGCATTGGCTTGCAGATTGGCGGTTATGAACCACACGCGCATCCCACAAGCCGATGACGTAACATACTTAGGTATTCATCTGGATAAGTGGCTCACCTGGCGGAAACACATAGAGGCCAAAATGACGCATCTGAGACTAAAAGCAAAGGATCTACACTGGCTTATAAACTTTCGCTCTTCCGTAAGCCTGGAGTACACAGTCCTTTGGCTCCTATGGCTCCGAGCTATGGAACAATGCATCGAAAAGCTTCATCGACATAGTACAACGAGCACGGTCTCAGATTCTGAGAATTATAACTGGAGCTCCATTAGAGGTGCTGAAACATCGATGCTAATATCGATGTATCGATGTTTTTTAAAAATTCCGAATAATCGAAGTTTTTAACAGACTATCGATGTTTTTGGTTCGTCACTATTCCAAGAACAAGAAGAGAGGCTTGCTAATTAGTAGAATTTGTTCAAATATTTTAATTAAAACTAAAATTAAATTAATTAAAACAATTTCAATTATTAGTTTGTAGATATATTCATATGTTGATTGGTGGTGGAAGCGACGCAAGCCAATGGAGAAATTTTGAAATCTTAAGTTATTTTGCACATGGCATGTGCAGTCACATATAAGTTAACACGAGCCAACGAGCTAGACCAGTTGGCTCAGTGCACGAAACAAAAAATGATGTGAGTGGAAACCGATGCTAAACGCATTTTAAGTCTGTGAATTTCTAAAAAAAAAAAAAATATATAATAATAAAAGAATTTATTATTATTATTATTTATTTATTATTATCTCGCATCAATGTAAATGAAAACAGAAATCATATAATTGTTTTTTATAACAGCGCATACGTTCGCTTTTCATTTATTGTTGTTGTTTTGTGTTTCCATTCGATTCAAGCGCGACATTCGACGCTGCAGCCTTTGTCTTTAGTTGTTGTTTGTTTGGCTTCGGTCAACTGCTGCCCACACGGACAGCTTTTTCATACCTAAGCGAATTGGACTGTTCATGCAAAAACTGTGTTTAAGACTTTCCCTTTTACTAGCTGAGTAACGGGTATCAGATAGTCGGGGAACTCGACTATAGCGTTCTCTCTTGGTTTTGTATTAGTCTATTTCTATCGATTTACAGATATACTTTTTGCAACGCCTACTCTAACGTCCACAAACCGCCCAAAGCTGTTACGCCCACTTTTAAACCTTTTTCTATTTTTTATTAGTCCAATAAACTTTTATCGATTTGCTAAAAAGCCTTTTACCACGCCGTCCAAAACTCAAAAATGTTTTAAAATTCTTCAAATTTTTCTTCCAAAAACTGTCAGTGTTTCTCCTTCGCAACTCCTTGTGAGTAACGGGTATCAGTTAGTCTGGGTGCTCGACTATAGCATTTTCTCTTGTTTTTCCTATACGTTAATTTCTCTTGCGCAGCTGATTTGAAATATTTCTTTTTGACTTGCAAGTGCATCTGAAGCGGCACTTTCTACAATTGCTTTTAACTGGTCCTCCAAAACGTTTGTTTCGCAAAGCTTGTTATTTCTAACCAATGTTTCCTCGTTTTTTACACATTTTTATCTAAATTTCGTCTCCATCTATCCAAACTTGATGTATGGTCTGCTAAAGTTTTTTTGCTGCTACTTATTTGTTTGTCCGTAATAATCTTCAATAACCTTAACCGGTGTAGAGGTCGTTATGAAAGGATGAACTTTAATCATTTAACCAATGGGCGTTTTACTTACAAATGTATAACTTATATTTTCCTGAGATTATTTATGTAGGAATGGTCTGACAACGCAGAATTACTAACCATTTCAGCTTATCTAATGACGACGAAGAGAAGCTATCGACGTAAGCCCCAACAACGAGAGAACGATTTCGGAAGTAGAACAAGAAAAAAAAGTTAGAGAAAGTAAGTTTTCACGACAAGATAATAGGAACGAAGCTCTCGGCAAAAAACGCATAAACGATACTCAAATCTATATCATTAGAGATTAGTAATATAGACAAATCACAATATAAATAAAACTTATAATAATATCTCAGTGAGATTGCGTGAACTTACTTCAAGGGCTAATCACAACACAGTCCCACATCATTTGGGGGCTCAACTAAAAATATACAACAAAAACTAAACGGGAAGAACAGCTTTGTTGTAAACAGAGAAATTAAATTGTTAAAAAACACATGAAAGGGAGGACTAAAGTCGAATGAAAATTTTGCAAGAGTTTGCTAATTCGTCATCTGGATAAAGCTCGCGAATACATGTACATTATCCAAATATGCAGCATATGTGAAAAAGACAAGGAAATGGCGCAACTAAGTGACTTTGGTTGTATTAGTTAGATGCTGCGAGGTTAAAAGAGAAAAAACATTGTTCTCCTGCATAGATTCGTATTTGTAAAAGAGGTAGACAGATTGCGCTCGAGAAGCTTTAAGCGAAGCAAGAAAATGGCAGAGTGAGAGCTTTGTGAGATACGAACTATATTACTCTCTTTTAGTTATTAATGTGAATGTGATGGATTCGGACGAGAAATTATCAAAAATCAACTGTTAGCTAAAAAAAACTGGTGTCCACCTCTTTAACTGCAATAGAAATGAAAAAGGAGAATTCAATAATTTATATATTGATTTACGAAACCACCCAGATAAGTTCTTTAACTATGCGCGGATTTCTATTTCGACATTTGATTATACATATGTATATTAAATAAAATTAGTAGTTGTTTGACGAAGAATTAGCAAAAAGTTGTTAAACACCCAATACTGCCTTGTCAAGAATTAATAATAACATTGAGGTAAGTTTTTAATATATTTCAATAATATTCTGTGCATGCTGTGACTTATCGCTCGTTCTCGCCCATATAATCGTTTCGCTTCTTGCGCACACTCTGCCGTCATATTAATAAAAATAGGGAATAAGAAAAATTACATGAAAAATATATATAACAAGAGAGAACGCTATAGTCGAGTTCCCCGACTATCTGATACCCGTTACTTAGCTAGTGGAAGTGCGAAGGAGAGTCTTCAACACTTACAGTTTTTGGCAGTTTGTGGGCGTTAGAGTGGGCGTGGCAACATGAATTAACAAACTTGCGCTGCTTCTATGTCTCTGGAGTCTGTATGCTTAATCTCACTATCTAGCCTTTGTAGTTCCTGAGATCGCAGCGTTCATACGGACGGACAGACAGACAAACGGACAGGCAGACGGGCGGACATGGCCAGATCGACTCGGCTACTGATCCTGATCAAGAATATATATACTTTGAATGATCGAAAACGCTTCCTTCTACAAGTAACGGGTACAAATGGTTAAGATGTCGGCGAGTGCAGACGTGTTTTGATTGTGCTCGTAATGAAGGAAGGAAAAAAAACAAGCAAAGTAAATTTTAACGAAAGGACGCTTTAGTGATGCTAAATTGCTAAATAATAATATTTTTCTTGTGTGTGGAAACATAAAATAAAAGAAAACGAAAATTCTAAAATGAGTCAACGCGATTTGTGCGGCAAAAGAGTAAGACGAGCGCCGTCTCTCTTTGCAGCGGAACAATGCATACCTCACCGTCGTATCTGACGACGGGCAATGACCTTAAACCTGCCGAAAGTAAACGATCGCTGTCTTCCTCACCAATGCTCCCGACTGCAATTGGTCAACCCGAACGCACTGAGGAGGTCTCTCTCCCGCTCTTCCCATCGCAAACGGCGGTAAGCTCAGTAGCTACCAGTACGGTAAATTCAATATCTACAGTAACTGCACCCACATCAACAACAAAAAGTGCACTCACCGCGACATTGGAAAGCCAAAACGGACAAGAGCAAAAACAAAACAAAAATTTGTGTCAAACAGGTCTGGATCGCTACATCCAAATCAAGCAAAAGTTGAGCCCTTAACACAAGCAGACTGGAAATCAGCCGAAATAAATTGAACCAACGCTGTTTGCACTACTGAATGACTGCGAAGTGCATCTAATCAATTAGCAGGAGCCGAAGAATTTTAAGCCGCCACCAATATACAAACGTGAAAAAACCACAAGTGCAAAAAAACAGCTGCAATTATCGGCGAAAACAAGTTCCATGTTATACCTCTTACTAAGGGCAACATACAAGAAACGAAGGTTCAGACTCAGGATGAGGCTAGCCATCGATCAGTGGCCAAGTACCTGGACTAAGCTGGGAAGAATTACTGCACTTTCCAGCTTAAATGTGCCGTCTTATAAAACATCCTTATTCAAATGCTCGTTTCTTCGAAAACAGTATTGGCACACTAATGGAATATTGGAACGCTAATGGCGTTTCGCGGCACAAGCTAGAGCTTGCTCAGTTCTTAGCCGACAAAAACATTGATGTTATGCTACTCTCACAGACTCACCTAACTGAAAAGTACAATTTCCAATACCAGCATATAAATTTTACCTTCCAAATCATCATGGCGGAACTGGTATACTAATACGATCGTGAATTAAGCACAACTTTCTTAGTATTTGGAAGGAGACTGCCTACAATCTACCTATTTAAACCGTTATAGCAACGGTGCTTACTCTGACTGATGTTCATTGCCCACCCCGCTGCACAATATCTGAGAACGAATTCACAACACTTTCCGACTCGATCGGTGAAAGGTTTGTTGCAGCTGGCGATTGGAATGCCAATAACACTTACTGGGGATCTCGGATAACGATCCCTTAAGGAAAACAGCTGTACAATGCAATCATTAAACCGCAAAGCAAGCTTAATTATGTTTCTCCGGGTGCGCCTACGCACTGGCCAGCAGATTCAGAGAAGCTTCCAGATGATTGACTTTGCCAGCACAGAGGCTATCCCAATCAATGATTACAGCTGAGGCACATAACAGCTGCAACACATCGAGCGGCCGTATAGGCTTACAGGTAACATGACCAATTGGGAGAGGTACAAAAAATATGTTTCTTCCTATACCGACTTTTCTAGCCCCTTGCAAACCGAGCAAGACATTGATCACTTTGCTGGTGACCTGAATTCAACACTAGTTGCAGCATCTAAAGCGTCAACTCCACAAGGTACCCACGCATGCAGTATAAAGTTTAACATCACAAGTTGAGTAACTGAACTGCTTGTGCTTGAAAAACGACGACTTCAAAGGGAGAGGCAGGAGCGGAGATCACCTGGTGCAAAGAGTAGACTAAAAGCAGCTTCTCTCAGACTTCCTAAAGCACTTAAGATAGAAGAAGCGGACGTACAACTACGTTACATCGAGAGTCTCAAACCCACCAGCATAAAGGACCTATAGTGGAAAGCCCATTGAAATCTACAGGCATCAACAGAAACTGTTGTACCCCTCCGTAACTCTACCGGAAACTGGGCTTGTAGTTATATGGACAGAGCAAGAGCCTTCGCTGATAATCTCAGAAAAGTATTTCAACCAAATCCAGACACTAATTTATTTACTCTTTCAATCGTGAATATTGAATAGCTTTATTCCTAGACGTTACACACGCTTTTAATAGAGTATGGTTTGATGGACTCATGTTTAAAATAATCAAACTGCTACCTCAAAACGTACATAAGCTTTTAAATTCTTACCTATACCAATGAGTGTTCGCGGTCAGATGCAGTTCAAGCGATTGTGCTATATAAACTGGAGTGCCCCAAGGAAGTGTTCTGGGTCCAATTCTATACACCCTATACACGGCGGACATCCTACAGACTTCAAGCTAACAATATCCACATTCCCTGACGACACCACATTACTAAGTCAATCCAGATGCCCAGTAAAAGCTACGATGCAACTAGAACGCCATTTAACATGTGTATAGCATTGGCTTGCAGATTGGCGGTTATGAACCACACGCGCATCCCACAAGCCGATGACGTAACATACTTAGGTATTCATCTGGATAAGTGGCTCACCTGGCGGAAACACATAGAGGCCAAAATGACGCATCTGAGACTAAAAGCAAAGGATCTACACTGGCTTATAAACTTTCGCTCTTCCGTAAGCCTGGAGTACACAGTCCTTTGGCTCCTATGGCTCCGAGCTATGGAACAATGCATCGAAAAGCTTCATCGACATAGTACAACGAGCACGGTCTCAGATTCTGAGAATTATAACTGGAGCTCCATTAGAGGTGCCGAAACATCGATGCTAACATCGATGTATCGATGTTTTTTAAAAATTCCGAATAATCGAAGTTTTTAACAGACTATCGATGTTTTTGGTTCGTCACTATTCCAAGAACAAGAAGAGAGGCTTGCTAATTAGTAGAATTTGTTCAAATATTTTAATTAAAACTAAAATTAAATTAATTAAAACAATTTCAATTATTAGTTTGTAGATATATTCATATGTTGATTGGTGGTGGAAGCGACGCAAGCCAATGGAGAAATTTTGAAATCTTAAGTTATTTTGCACATGGCATGTGCAGTCACATATAAGTTAACACGAGCCAACGAGCTAGACCAGTTGGCTCAGTGCACGAAACAAAAAATGATGTGAGTGGAAACCGATGCTAAACGCATTTTAAGTCTGTGAATTTCTAAAAAAAAAAAAAATATATAATAATAAAAGAATTTATTATTATTATTATTTATTTATTATTATCTCGCATCAATGTAAATGAAAACAGAAATCATATAATTGTTTTTTATAACAGCGCATACGTTCGCTTTTCATTTATTGTTGTTGTTTTGTGTTTCCATTCGATTCAAGCGCGACATTCGACGCTGCAGCCTTTGTCTTTAGTTGTTGTTTGTTTGGCTTCGGTCAACTGCTGCCCACACGGACAGCTTTTTCATACCTAAGCGAATTGGACTGTTCATGCAGCCCAGTTTCTCACAGTATAGGAATAGTACACCATACTCCACGGACTCAGAGTCCGATTGTGAAAATCAACCTTCCCCTCTAAGACTTACAACCGCGAATTCCCCTGCAATGGCGATAGACCCAGAACAACTCAGAGCTGTAATACAGGCAGTGGTGGCCAATACTTTGGCGGACGAGGCTGCCAAAAACGAACTCGCACAAAATGAAATGCGTCAGAAAATTCAGGAGCTGGCCAGCCAGTTGGCAGCAACACAGGTCGCGCCCACCTCAGCAGTGGCCCCCGCAATTAGGGCTTACGAACCCATAGACATAACTAGTGGTGTACCATGTAACATGACTTTAGACGCCGTTAAATATTTGCCTGAATTCTCGGGGTCACAGGAATCATATGTTTCGTGGCGACAAGCGGCGGTTGCTGCGTATCGCATATTTAAAGATTACAACGACACCTCTCGCCATTACGAGGCGGTAACAATTATTAGGAACAAAATTAGGGGCGCGGCCAATAACGTCTTATCCTCGTTTGGCACTGTACTGAATTTCGATGCCATTATAAATCGGCTCGATTTCGCAGCAAATTAATGCCATAGAAGAACAGGAAACTACGGATAAGCCCCTAAATTGCTTCCAGAACCAACTAATTCTGGAAGAGGCCCGCTTTCCGCTAAAACGCTCTTTCGTTCTCTCTACAATCAACTTCACTGACAAGGAATCATTACTCAATGACCTTGCGGACGCAATAGTCCCCAAGGGCGTAAACGCCCTCCATTGCGATTTGCACACGCTAGCAACGGTGCAGGACGACTTAGTCCGGAGATTCCCGACTACAAAATTCTGGCACTGCAAAAACCGTGTTACAGACATTTTTGGGGTCGAGGAAAAAAGGGAAATCATATTGGCAGAACACAATAGGGCCCACCGATCGGCCCAAGAAAATGTGAAGCAGGTTCTCACAGAATACTACTTCCCAAAAATGGCCAAACTGGCCAATGAAATTTTCCAAAACTGCAAAACATGCGCTAAAGCTAAATATGATAGGCATCCTAGGAAGCAAGAGATTGGCGAGTCTCCGATTCCCTCTCATGTAGGAGAAATGCTACACATAGACATTTTCTCAACAGACAAAAAAGTTTTCGAAATTCGCCGTCGTACAGCATGTACCGTCAAGAACAATTGAGGACTTGAAACCGGCCTTGTTACAGGTCATGAATTTCTTCCCAAAGGCCAAAGTGATTTACTGCGATAACGAGCCATCGTTAAAATTGCACACGATCACGGCCATGCTAGACAACCATTTTGGCGTCAGCATCACGAATGCGCCGCCCCTTCACAGTGTCTCAAACGGGCAAGTGGAACGTTTTCACAGCACCCTACTAGAGCTCGCCAGGTGCATAAGAATTGACAAGGGCATGAGCGATACCGTGGAGATAATCTTGTTAGCCACGACCAAATATAACAAAACAATCCATTCGGTCATCGATAAGAGGCCAGTCGACGCAATACAAGAATGCACGGACGACACACAAAAACGGATTGCTGACAAAATTAAGAGTGCCCAAGACGCGCTAAGGTCTAGAGAGAATGCTTCTCGGCAAAACAGAGTCTTCGAAGTGGGCGAAAAAGTTTTGGTCAAAACTAATAGAAGACTTGGCAATAAACTCACTCCCTTGTGTAAGGAAAAAGCCATACAAGCAGACCTGGGGACCACGGTCCTCATTGAAGGGAGGGTGGTCCACAAAGACAATTTAAAATGACTCTCTCCCTTAACTACCTATTATCAGCCGTTTGGCGAACTTCCATTTAATAGACATTAAGTACGTTGCCGAGGGCGCGATGTTTTAGTTTTAATTGGTATTAATATAGTATTAATTGGTGATGGGATAAAACTTAGCGAACAAGAAAAAGCGACTAAAAAATACATTTCCACAGGTGCAGAATTTTCATCCTCCTCTCACTGGCATTAGTGTCAGCGCACGCCACTAACTATTCGCAAACAAAGTATATCCCCATCATAGATGGATAGATCCTGGTATGGGAGGAGCTCGCATATGTGACCCACTCGGCAAATCTCTCGGAATACATGCGCGTAATAGAAGAAACAAGCAGCATGAACGAGATGTTTCCGCAGTCTCATATGAGGAAATTGCTAGAAGTGGATACCTTGCATCTTCGAGACACGCTGGATTCGCTAAAAGTCCACCACAGAATAGCAAGGAGTTTAGATTTTCTAGGCTCAATGCTAAAGGTAGTAGCGGGGACGCCGGATGCCGGCGATCTAGAAAGAATTAGGTTCACAGAGTGGCAGTTGACACAATCAAACAATAGGCAAATCAAAATTAATACTAGGATACAGAGTCAAATCAACCAATTAACAACAACAGTAAATCAATTCCTGCAAACACATAAAAATACCCAAATTGACACCGGCCATTTATACGAGACACTGCTGGCTAGGAATAGAATACTAATGATGGAGTTACAGAATTTAATGTTGGCTGTAACGCTGGCAAAAAACAATATTGTCAGTCCAAATATCCTAGATCATGTAGACTTAAAATCAGTTTGGCTGAAAGAACCCACCGATACCCCCATAGGGGATCCTATGTCCGCATCGTCTGTAAAAATACTGCAATCCTCTAACATGATGCACTTTATTATCAAATTTCCCAAAATAAAATTATCTTGTAAGAAGGTCACTATTTTCCCAGTCGCTTGCTAAGGAGTTATGCTGCGGATAACCGACAACATGGTAGCAAAGTGTGGTGAAGTAGTCCACACAATCAAAAATTGCATCCCAACACCGGGGCCAACTTTTTGCCAACTATCAACGGAAAGCTCATGCGCCAGGGTCACGGTAGACAACGAAATAGAAGTCTACCTACGCGGCACACATCTCATCACCTTCAACGATCGCGTCGTGATAAATGACACCACCTTTGTAAATCACGACAAGGCCCAAACAAGAGCTCCAGGGGTAGCGAATTCCCCATCATTGAATATCACCGCCAACAGAGATATTCTGAGCCTCCCCTACCTTCACCAGCTAAGTGAACGTAACTTGGAGTTCATCAAAGAGTTCGGGAGAGAAATTGATACTGATCATTCTCATCGCATAATATTTGTCGCAGCAGCGATTTGTTGTGCATTGGTTTGTATCGGCATCGCCTGTCTACGGTACATCGGAGCGCGGAGATCTGCAATCCAGTTAAACGGGACCAGTTGGCTCAGTGCACGAAACATAATATCATAACGTTAAAGTGCTGACCCAGCATCGGGCCGGAAACCCGTGCGCAGCCGGCAAACTAAGCATATTTGCGTGGCCGCTGCGAGTCTTTTGTTAGCTGTAAGATTCAGTTTTAAGTTCAGTTTATATTTGACATTAATAAAGAGCGGCTGCTCGTCAATCTTATTTCTCCGACTGAACGTCGTAAAATATATTTGTATTAATTACTCTGCCAGACCACAAGGCTGGCAGTTAAAAGAGGAAAGTTCCTCTCAACATCAAATCTGTGACCGCAGCGAGGGATCCCCTCTGCCACCCCCAACATTAATTACTTATACATGCGTGGCAATTGCAATTAAAGTAGTTTTCATATGTATGTATGTGACTTGAGACCGCAATTACTTATTGTATGTTTTATATTTTGTATGTTTTAGTTTCAACAAAGGAAAACAACGAGAGTCCTCCTCCAAAGAGGAAACGGATCAAGTGTTTGGCAACACTTTAAAAAAAATATTAAAAACGGCGGGAAATACAACCAATACAACCTCAATATAAATATAGAGTACCCGTCAGATTCGGCAAAGAAACAAAAAATTGACGGAATTATTGATTGCGCGAGACGTAGGGAAAGGGAGGGATTCCGTGAAGTTATAGAAACCTTAGATCCGAAATACAAGATGCCAGGCAGGACTTATTTTCGTGAAGGGATGCTTTTGAAAATGTAAACCGAAATAAAGGCAAACCTGAAAAGCAAACTGGACGGGATCCAATACGTGGGTATCACAATGGATGGATGGACTTCCCGAGCAAACAAAGCTTATATAACTGTAAATTGCAGTTTTGTTGATGCAGATTTTAAGCTTGTTTCAGCCACGTTGTCAACGGCACCACTTTTGACCGCCACCAATAACCCAGCAGTAAACATAGCTGACACAGTTCGCCAGATTCTTATTGACTGGGAGCTTCACCGAAAAGTGGTAACTATTGTCACCGGCAATGACGCCACTATAAGAAAGGCCTGTGAGCATTTGGAAATTAAACATTTCCCGTGTTTTGCACACACGATAAACTTGTCGGCGGGCGATATATTAAACATGAAAAACATCCAAAATTTAATAAATAAATTCTAAGGAATTATTGCATTTGCGAAATTCAAAGATGCTCAAAACGTCACTGACCCTTTTTTTAATGATCGAGAGAATTTTACTCATAAAAACAGGACTGTCGACTGTATTGCTGGGAAATCCAAAGGCTCCCTTGCCTTTCTCCGCAGAGGAGATTAATACCTTGGATAAGCTGTGCCAGTTACTTCGGCCATTTAAAAAAGCAACAAAAAAATATCAGGTGGGAAGTATGCCACCATATCGCTCGTGATACCCATGATATGGCAAATGTTTATGGAAGTTTCCTCCTTGGCAAATGTATTTAAAACCCAAGAAGCTATTGCCGCCCTTGACTCTTTAAGTGACCTGTTTAAGAATGTGAAACGAGGATAGCCACAATAAGTGACCCTAGATTCAAAAAGCAGGGGTTCTAGCTTGTCAGCAATGCCGACCAAGCCGTTCGAGGGTTGGAAGACGACATACAAGCTGTTTTAAGCAAAAGTTTCTCCTCAGCAGCGTCGCAAAAACCAAATCAACCAAAGAGTTCTGATTATTTCATAGAACTTTATCAAAAATTAAAATCAGCTTCGTGTATAACACGTTCGGACTCAATTATTTTGCTCCGCCAGCTTTTAGAGATGCCAAACAAATCTTAATTTCTAAGGTAAATTTCTGAATTTCATATTATGAGCTATTAAAATAAATATTTTTAATTTTAGGAGAGTTCAAGCAATATGGTTCCATCCAAGGAACTGGCGTTAAAATACTTTTGAGTGCCTGCAACTTCGGGCTTTAAGCAAAGCGGGACAGACAGTATCTGATCGGCGAACTCGTCTAAAATCCGACGTAGTGGACAAACTAATGTTTATGAGCAAATATATAAACATTTCGACAACAAAGTGACGATTGAAGATGCTAAAATTGACATATACAATGTACTTATTTTATATAGACTGTTTGAACAGATCTCTTACAAGTTAAAATTTGCTATTACCTTGTGAAAAGAACTCGCATTGTTTTTAAGTTTCCCGTTACCATTTATTATAGGGCATGTGAAAAGATTTTGTTATAAAATTTAAAATAAATTTAATTTAATTATAAATTTTCTTATTTTTCAAGTGTTAATTAAAATATAAATTTTTTTAAAAAACATCGGAAACATCGATGTTTTTTGTGAAAAACATCGAAACATTGATGTTTCCAGACATCGATTTTGGGGGGGCGGGCCGCCCCGGGCCCCGCGATTATTTGGGGCCCTCAATTATTTGAAAAAATTAAATAAAATTTTTTTCAATATAGATGAGGGGGCCCCCGACTTAAACACGCCCCGGGCCTCAAGTGTCCTTAGTCCGCCACTGATAGAAGTGCTGCTTTTATTAATACCGGAAAAAAAACTAAATACCAGATGCTACTTACAAGAAACTTAATAAGCCAAAGTTAACGTACTGCAATAGTGAAGGATTAAAAATTCTAAACGTCTCAGATCAGAAGCTGAGATAAGTTCGATTCTAAAAATTTATTTCGATGATCATAACAAGGTAACTACAGATACTAAACAAACAGCAAGCAACAAATCTAAAGAAATAGTAAACAATAAAGTGAAATCCTCCAATACAGTAACCACAAGGACAACAAACATTAAATGCGTTTAATTTTGAACGACGATATGCCGATACACTCTCGCCCCTCAGATTTGTATATACCGAACGTTGTATTATAGACAATAAACACACATGAGCAAAAAGGCTTCTGATGCCGAACAAAATACTTATTTCGTATTTATATATAACGTGCACTTTCGTCTTTGTCGAAATTTTAGCGCAGTGAGTTTCAATCGACTGAAGTTCTACGCACAACTGCCGTGTGTCGCACACCTCTTCTACGTGCTTACCACATGTGCAGCGAAACACACTCGGCATCAGCAACAACACGCTGGCGCCGCGCTATAACGGTTCTTCCGAAAACTACAAATGCACGCAGACGTTGCGCTAAAACGGTTCTTCCCTTCTACAAATGCGCGCACGGCTCTTCCAAAACTACAAAATACAGGCGACCAATAACAGCGAAAATAGAGGCTGATGCTATATTTCCATTATGATGAAATACACTAAAAGCATACCCATACACTAACACATGCAAAAGTATGCTCCGACAAATACATAGTAACGCCATTAATATTACCTGAAATGTTCTGAAATTGTTTCATATATACAGTTGTCTTCTCTATTGTTATATAATACATAATTATCGGTTAATTGGAGTTTTATTAGACATAACATAAATTTTATATTAAAATAAAATAATACAATACAAAACAGTCAAAAAAATGTAGTATTATGTAGATTATAAAAATATATTAGCATTATTATAATATTTGGTCTCCCGAAACATTTCCAGTTATTCCCGAAAGTATTTTATTTACAAATTCGTGCAGATGTAAAGGATCCTCATGACTAAAATCATCCAAGATCGATTGCATTTGATCCTTTAGGCCATCAGCTATCGACGTTGTAATGAGGTCTTTAAACAAACTTGTGATTGGGCTTAAAATAATGCTGGTCATCTGCTTGATAAATCGAGGTTGGTCCAATTGCACTTGAATACCACTGTTAAAAAAACATATGAAATGCATAATTAGACATTTATTCATTCATAAAAAAGTCGCTTAAATTAAAGATAACATATCTTAAATCTTCTTTTGCCAATGTTTGTTTTAACTTTAATTACCTATCATTAAAATCAAAACAACCATCTTCTGCGACAGAACACACGTGTAAATGTTTCAGTATCGTTTTAGTTATGGAAATTGAAAAATTAATTTTAAATATTATTTAAATCGGAAAGAAAATTAAATTTCATATTTATAATATTAACAAGAACTAATTGCAGATATAATAATAACGCTATTAGCGATGCAGTGGATTTCAGATTTTTTTTACCGACGTTGTTGATGTGCAGCGCCGTTTAGACTTTTCGTTTGTGACACTTGAGTCCAGGGAAAAAATAAAGCTATTTTAAAGCCCGAGCGTTGTACCAAAAACATTATAATATTCTAATGTCTTTGGTTGTACCGTGTAAAAGCTTTTTAAAAAGTGGAAGCGTTGACCAGGCGTGGAAGTGTTGACCAGGCGGAAAAATGTTGGGGTAATGACACATTGATGATCCATCTCCGATACCCTCGACTGCGGAAACCTAGAAAATATTTAAAACTAGACCGGGCAGGTAAAAATCCTAACTGCGAAAACGCTGATAAACGAGAAAAAGCGAAAAAAATTAATGAGTGCGCAGATCGAAGCACTGAAAATATAAGAGAGAACTACAACGCAACACGACTGCTACCACTGTTAAGACAAACTATTGAAGCTTTGGCAAGTCACATTTTAAGCTCCAGAATAAGTCCGTAACGACAAGTGGAATTTAATATTCGATGGAGCCGGCAGCGGTATGACCGTTGAAAGTTTTCATTATTTCGTGGAAGGAAATTCCATAGTCTGCTTGCAACTAGAAAATGGTTCTGGCAACTAATGAAAAATAGAGCAGCAGATTATGTCAGCTACCATTCCCTCACCAGGAAAATGTAACACCTTTTTCCAGGACAGAAAGTGATCTGATCAGGGTCACATAATTGATGGAAAGGAAGCAACGACATAACGAGTCCTTTAGCAAATAAGTCTCTGACAAGCACAACATACATGTTATGTTAGAGTACAAAATCGGTAAGATAAATTTGTAGAACCTATAAAATACATTAAACAAAAAGGCTAAACAATACCGGCCGATAAATAATGAGATCACGGGAATACAGAAATATATTCATGAAGTGGTTACTGTGAAATTATACCACTTTAAACGAGAGAGAACCGTATTAATCAAGCTGGACAAGGTTGCAAGAACTGAAAAACCGACCAGACCTCGAAGGCTCAAGCAGAGATTTATTCAAAATTTTGCCCAGGCTGCTGCCTCGTTACATGATTGAAAAATGCATTAAAATCGCATTAAGAAATTAGCATAGTCAAATTACAGGCATTCCACTCCACTATAGATCACTAAATGTAGTTGCGCCGTCGCGAATACATATTATTGAAATGAATAAAGGTTACTGGCCCGGTATGGCTGTATGTGAAAGCTGTATGTGAAAGCCATACCGGGCCAGTAAACTTTATCTACTTCATTTATATGTATTCATGTATGCAAGATCAACAAGTCAAAAAAAAACAATATAGAATGCTATAGTCGATTTCTACAGTCGAGTCCCACACTATCTGATACCCATTACATAGCAGTGGATGTGCGAGGGAGAAATTTTTGCACTTACAGTTTTTGGCGGTTTTGCGCGTTAAAGTGGGCGTGGCAAAAAAAATGTTGGAAAATCGATAAAAATGTACAATATAAAAAAAAAATTTCAATTTTCGAAACATTTTTCAAAAGTGTGGGGGTGGCAGTTTTGGGCGGCTTGTGGGCGTAGCAAAACGTTTTTGGCAAATCGATAAAAATTTACAAGACTAATACAAAACTTACTTAAGTACTAAGTATATAAACTTTCTTAAAAAACTTTTTGTGGTCGCAAGATAATTATATTCGATTATTAGATCTTTGTCTTGTGCCAAAGCGTGTTTCCTGAAAGTGTGTTTCTGTCCAGAGTAGCACCTCTTACTCAACCTGAAGATCCATATCATCCTACTTTCGAGTTGACAGTTGACATCGGTATCGTAATAAAAAAAAATCAGAGAAGTCGACCAAACGAATTTATTGTTTATATCTGGCTTCAGTTGGTCCGATCTTTACTGCAACCAAATGGCGGATGCCATTCTTCTTGTCTTACAATCAAAAATTCGAATTACAATCAATGGTAGGCAAATTGCCAACTTTTTCGATATCAGATCGTCCTGAGTGGCGCGGACCTTCCTTGTTGGGCGCTCGTCACCTGGGCTGAGAGTTGTTGTCTTACGTAGACTCACGGCAGCTAACGGCTGTGATCCTCAAGGCAAACGCCTGTGGAACAGCAACGCGTCAACCCCACGTCTGGTATCACGCCTGTTTGGATCGCACGGACACACCTAGGCGATCGCCTGGTTCAAGTTCGCGGTCTCCTACAGAGTTCTCCGGGTCTACACCACAATTCCTGCCGCTTACCCTGTGCCCTCCTTAGTTTGGCTTCGCCTGTTGGATGCCTGTGGGCTACTCGTGCTTCGTCGTACTGGACCTTCGCTACCTGCGTCTCAATTCGCAGACCTTCTCGTCCCAAACGTCTTGACGTAGCGATCTTGCTCCTTGTTGACTACCACGGCTGCAGCTCCTCTGCTGACTTCGTTCTAACGTTGTTGACTCGTACACTTGTTCTCCTCGACTGTTTGTCACGCTTTCAGCGTTCGGCCTGTTTATATAGGCCTCCTCTAACGGTTCGTCCCTTTGGTCTCCAGTCTCCGGATCCAAAGTCCACGATTTTGCCGTTGGTCCGGTCCAAAGTTCGACTTGTCCCGTTACTTGCCTTTGAACCTGCTGACTCTCCAAACTCTCTTTTCAATAAGTCCGGAGTCTCCACTCTCTTCTCTCTCTCTTCTTTCAGAATCTCCAAACTCTCATTCTCCAGACCAGAGTCTCAAAACTCTCTTTCTCCGGGCTTCGCACTGCCGTTACTACGCTTTGCGTTATTGCGTAACTAGCAACGCCAGCCCCTTCTTATGCGATAACCATCCGCATTTGTGCGGAGTTTTAACTTCCACAAACCACTCGTGCACTCTGATATGGGATGGGCAATCATCGCCAATAAATTGTTTCATCAATTAAAACGTTTCGGTACAAATTTTAACAATTTTAAAACAAAATTTAATGTTGTGCGAAACTTATTTTCGCACCGATGAAAAAAGATACTTACACTCAAAACGCCATACCCTTACTGAAGATGACACTCGTAAGTGGATGGGGAAACATAGTACAACAAAATCAAGTATGCAGAATGAAAGCTTTATCAATTCTGCTTAAATGTGTCGTATCATTTTGATACGGTTGCAGGCATGCCGAAAATCGGCCTTTTGTGCTTTTTTTCCTGCTGATTGAAAACAAAAGATGCAATCAGATATCTCATTTTAAGCAGAATTGATAAAGCTTTCATTCTGCATACTTGATTTTGTTGTACTATGTTTCCCCATCGACCTACGGGTGTCGAAACTAATATTTTCGGGGTGTCGTATAATTCTGGGCAGGAGTGTATTATTGTAGGTGACGCTACCAATATATCGGTGCCGCCACAAAGTCCTGTTTACTTTAAAACGCACCTTGTATTTACGAGCGTAAAATTATCTTTAAAATATTCCGCAAGGGAACCATTGATTTTTATTTGAATATTTGAGTTGGTCGCGACAAAGGACAAAATGGATGAAATGGATAAAATTTCTCACCGCCCTTTAAGATTTGTGGATAAGATGGAGTAATAACACGAAAGAAACACTCACTGAGAGCAATTTAACATTGGCGTTTAACATTAGGCAGGAAATCAAAATGTTCCTGTAGAAACTAATGTTAGAGAGAGACAGGCGCAGATCGGAGCAACGCAGCCTAAATTCGCATTTGCATTTATGAGTACATTTTCTATCGGATCATATACAGGCATGCTCCGGTAATCGAATTCGTAAGACTTTTACGATTTCGATTTGAAATCAAAAAATTAGTGCTCCCGTTTTCGAATGCGTAAGAACTTTTCGATTTGTAAAACGGGCACTTTTGTCTAGCCACAATAAAAAGTAAATGCCTTTTTTCATTTCAAATCAAATCTTATTTACTAAGGGAAAAAAATAGTTTACTCAGTGGTCAATTGATGAAAAATGATATGAAAAATTTATTTCTGACCACAACAAATTTCGATTTGGCAAAGGGTCGATAAGTACGTCGCAAAAAGCTATCGCGAAGGTGGCCATAATGTTGGTGAAACTAAACAGGCAGATAAAAATACTTATAAAGTATAAAAGAAATTATTAATTAATTAAAAAGAGGGCCAATTTCTGCCTTCTCATGGCTTTAAAACAAGCAATTGCTAATATATTATTTATTTATTATAATAGATAGAGTAGTTTACAAAACTAAACTAACTTAAATAGTATAGCACCTATTGCTTTGTTGGTTTACAATGGCGTAGTATCGTAATCTAATTAATGGCTAATTGGCTAAATATTTGCGGTTTTGTTATGTACATTTGTCTTAAAAGGTCTAAAGGGTTGGCGTTGCTAAATATGGCTTGTTTGGTTTGTAGGAGAGATGGGCATGCATAGATGGACAAATTGGTGATGAATTTGTGTGTGTCCTAGTCGAAGTCGTATTATTTTTATTTGGTCGAGGTATTGCTTAAGGTAATCGCAGGTGTGTAAGTTATTCGTATTAATTGACTGGTACCATTGACTGTAGTTTGTAATATTTTATTTTTGTTTTTTTGCAAGTTCAGCTTTAAGATGTCTTTTTATATCTGTGTTATTTATGTTTGGGGTGAGGATAAGTGACATATTGCTTGCTGATTTTGCAGCTTGATCGACTAGTTTGTTTTCTTTTATTCCTGAATGGGCAGGAACCCACATTATTTTAATTTTTGGGAGCATGTTGCGTTGTTAGTGATCGTATTCTGTTAGGGTAAAAGCTGTTATTATTTGGATAGAGTCTATTGCTGATAGGGAGTCGGAACAGATAACGAATTTTTCTTTTCGGTTTTTATAAGTTCAATTGCTTCTAGGATCGCGATTTTTTTGGTGAGGATATATGATGCAGTATGCCGTATCTCAAGATGATTCCGTTGTAATGTAATGTTATTGTGCAGTTAATTTTTGAACCGTCAGTGAATATTAAATTATGAGGTTTATGATTTTTTTTTGTGCGGTCGTATAGTTTTCAGTAAGATTCTGCTGTGTCTATTAGGTTGGGGAGGGAACATGATGGCCTGTATTTGTGAAGTTTTACTAGCTTGAGTCCTTTTTTCTGTTTGCGGTTTGTTTTGGAAGCAATTAGGTTTTGAGATAGCTTGGCTACTTGTAGGTCTCGTTTCATTTCTAAAGGGTGAATATTTAAGAAGCCATGAGAAACAAAACATTCCGATACCAAAAATTTTGCGAAATCCAGAGCACCTAAATATTTTTCTGAATATAAGATTATAAATTTAAATGTAGTGATTGAGATTGCAAGGTGTGGAGAAATTGTGTATGCTACTGCGAAAGGACTAGTGAGCCTTGAGAGTTCTGAAAGCCACATTCCATTACACAGTGTGCTGTGTAACCTTTTATTTTAATCCGTATGGCATCAGAATAATCAAAAATGGTAACTTGGTATTTAAGAGAATATGTTAGTATAATGTACCGACTATAAAATTTAATGAAAATAGTGAAGTAAATATATTAACAATTTGAAATGATGCAGAATATAGCTTGTAGCATAAAAGATTGGGTCATACTAGTGTAGGTAAATTCTTAGAAATTAAACGAGATGGCTTGTTTGAAGATGGTGAACTTATAAAACGTACAGCTGAATAGAATGAATTATATGCGGCGTGTATTCACAAAAAGGTTAAATTAAAAAAAAAAATAACTAAACTTGGACGCCCACTATTCGTAAACTATTCCCATACTCAACTATTGATAATAAAAACTACTACCTAATAACTGTTTGATCAGTTGTGTTTTTTGTATTTAAAGATTTTATGGAGAAAACATTGACTCGCTTCAATTTAAAAATGGTTAATATATATATTGATAATGATAGAGAATACCTCTCTAATGAAATGCGTGGATTTTGTGTCGAAAAATGTATCAGCTATAACTTTACAGTTTCTTATATATAATGTTGCGTTGCAGATGGTTATCACTGAAAAAACTCGCTCGATGATTAACTGTATTAAACTTAAGTTAAAACAAGAGAGAACGCTATAGTCGAGTTCCCCGACTATCTGATACCCGTTACTCAGCTAGTGGAAGGGAGAAGGAGAGTCTTAAACACAGTTTTTGGCGGTTTGTAGGCGTTATAGTGGGCGTGGCAGAAAGTTTTTTGGCAAATCGATAGAAATTTACAAGACTAATACAAAAATGAAAAAATATCAAAACATTTTTCAAAAGTGTGGGAGTAGCTGCTTTGGGTGGTTTGTGGGCGTTAGAGTGGGCGTGGCAAAAAGTTTTTTGGCAAATCGATAGAAATTTACAAGACCAATACAAAAATCAAAAAATTTCAAAACATTTTTCAAAAGTGTGGGCGTAGCAGCTTTGGGCGGTTTGTGGGCGTTAGAGTGGGCGTGGCAAAAAGTTTTTTTGCAAATCGATAGAAATTTACAAGACCAATACAAAAATGAAAAAATATTACAACATTTTTCAAAAGTGTGGGCGTCGCAGTTTTGGGCGGTTTGTGGGCGTTAGAGTGGGCGTGGCAACATGAATCGACAAACTTGCGCTGCGTCTATGTCCCTGGAGTCTGTATGCCTAATCTCAACTTTCTAGCTTTTGTAGTTCCTGAGATCTCGACGTTCATACGGACAGACGGATAGACAGACGGAAATGGCCAGATCGACTCGGCTACTGATCCTGATCAAGAATATATATACTTTATATGGTCGGAAACGCTTCCTTCTGCCTGTTACATACTTTTCAACGAATCTAGTATACCCTTTTACTCTACGAGTAACGGGTATAATTAACGTATTTAGCTAACAGGACTCCAACTAGAGCTTTAAACAAGAAAGAGTTGTATAGTCCAGTTTCCCGACTATCAGAAACTTGTTACTCAGCTAGTGAAAGTGCGAAAAAAAATTTTAACTTATTTTGGAATATCCGTAGAAACTGGAGAAAAAATAAAAACAAAGTTAAAATTGTGTGGACGATGTGCGTAGATGTTTTGAATGGTGTTTGAGCGTAATGGCAATGTTTTTCTATTATAATGTATTCTATTATAGAAATTTTTGAAGACTAATTTTCTTACTCAGGAGGATTTTTTGCTGTCAATGAAGTAAAATCTTTTCAGAATTCAAAAATGAACCCTGTCAAACAGGCTTCGTAAAAACTATAAACTAATGTTATGTTCTTTTAAAAAAATAATGCTATATGATGAAAATCAGTTCAGTAGTTTTTTTAATAATCGGTTACACAATTTTGATAAAAACAAGGTTTAAATGCCTTTTACAGTTTATAAACAATATTTTTTTTAAGTTACTAAAGGTAGTTTCCCCCTAAGCAAGCTGCTAGATGCTGGTTCAAGGTATTGCATATAAGTTATCCAACCCGTAGACATAGGACTCTATCCCATTTTATAAAGTTTAAATTTCAATCTAGCAGGCATTTCCTTTGTGTTTGTTTTTGTCATTGTCTTTATCAGCACTTAGATACACTTAGAAACACAGCTTCCGCTTGGAGACTAAACCATGGTCAACTTATTGCGCCTTAATCAAACTGCATCGGTCAGCATAACTGAATTTCACAACGCAGAGAAATAATTTCGGCATCAAGCTTTTATTCTAAACATAATTGAAAGTTCAAGAACTTTTAAAAGAAAAGCTCTGGCCGAGGTTGATTGGATTAGAATCAAGAAGTCAGTCTGTTACGAGATCGGATCGAGAACGATCTAAGATAAAATCCGATAATAGTGTCTTGTAATATTGTGTAAGTTAAACAGTTTATCACCAATAAATTTACTAAAATATTAAAAAAAAATATTTTTTTAAATAATTTTGTAACAACAATTTTAATTGGCGTTCAGCGTGGGGCGGTGTAATTCAAAAGTTCTAAAAATAAGTATTAACGATAATAAGTTAAATATAAAACGGAACCCGCGCCGCCAACAACCCATATTTTTAGAGAAAAAAATCAAAACATCCTTATCCAACGACATCTAACAACTGTGACAGTGATCGTGGAAAAACTTTATTGGAAATAAATTAATGCAATAATCCAATTAGGAAGTTAAAAAAAAGGTTGTTTGAATATTTAGTACAAATTAAAAGAACACGATACTAAACAAAACTCAACAAAAACAGAACTCAACTACAAACACAAGTGAAACCCAACCAAAGACAAACACCAGAATATTAAACAAAAATAATAATAAAAAATCAACACCACAAATCCCCTGCCACAGCTGAATACAACAAATTTTTGAAGGAAAACCACAACAGAAAACATTCAGAACAACTAAAGGAAGACTACAACGGAAAGTATCGTGACCGGAACAAAATAATATTAAATCTTAACAAAAAAAATTAATAAATCAAAGTCAAGATACAGAGAAGACAGGAGATATAAAGTTTATAAAAAATCGAAATCTATTTTAACCATTATTAAAAGAAAACAATCTGGAAAATGTAATAAAACGTTTTGAAGATTTGAATTTAACAATGGCAACCGGAGGTTCAGCACCAGTCCTTTCTGCGGGCGGAATATCCAACTCCAGCAATCTGACTTAATTAATTAACCGATAAATAAGTGTACAATTGAGTGAGGTGACCAGAAAAATTGAAGGGATAGAAGGGCAGAACACCGCTAGCAAAAATGTAGTGGAAGATTAAAAAATCCAAACAATCGACCCAACTGTAAAATGTAAAACTGTGAGGTAGTTAAATCTTTACCAAAGTTGACAGGAGAAATAACCCAGTGTTTAGGCTGGAGAGAATCGGCAGAAACCGCCATGAGTCTTTATAAAATTCAAAGCGAACAATATTTTATCGCTTTAACAATTCTATGTAATAAAATCATGGGAGCAGCACATGACGCTTTAACTAACAGTTTTAAACTTCCAAGCAATTCTTTCCAGATTGGATTTAATTTATACCGATAAAAGGCCAATCCATATTCTCGAATCAGATCCATATTCTCGAATCAGAATTAAGCATCCTTAGGCAGGGACGCATGACCATTACAAAATTTTACAACAAGGTAAACAAGAAAATTACATTATTGAAAAATAAAACCTAATTGACATATGGAAAAGATAGCGAAATAACCAAAGAAACGAATAAAATAATTAGGAGCAACGCTCTTAGAACGCAAAACGGGAATTTTGCGCAAAATAATAATTGGAATTCAAATAACATTTCTAAGGTACAACCCCCACCAGAACCAATGGAAGTAGAAAGTTTCATAAAGGATCAAAATCATCCGAATAATAATTACTATCGTCCGAGTAATAATTATAACAGGGGGTATAATAATAACAGACAGAATTATAATAATTTTTCACAAAGAAATAATTATAATCAAAACCAAGCAAACCACAAATCTCATTAAAAAGGGAAGCAACTGGGACAGTAAGTCAACCAGCCCAGAAAGGTATGAGAATAAATACCATTGATGAGGATCATTTGTTAAATCAAAGACCTACAGCCGAATACCACATGTAACAAGAATAGACAGAAATACAAATAAAACAACTAAAATTATTAATCGACACAGGGGCCTCCTCTTGCTATATCAAAAAAAAAACTAGAATGTTATGACAATGGGGAGAAAAACGATTTGCGATTAATTGAAGAACATAATGCTCTTCCATTAAAACTTTAGCAATCAAATAGAATATAAAACTGAATCAGTTCTTGCAGAAATAAGTAATTATAGCTTGAGATCTTAGAATCTCGAGCACGCCGACGATGTTAATTCCGTCAAATTAAAATTGAAAAGTTTGGGATCAAGACATCTTGAACACGCCGACGATGTTCATTCCGTCAAATTACAATTGAAAAGTTTGGGATCCGCCGACGTCGAATTATCCGTCAACAATAAAACACAAATCCTGACAAGACAACAAGACCTAGTAGAAGCCCCTATAATTCATTAGTCTTAGCAGTACCCAAAAAGGGTCAAAACGAAGGTGGAACTTTAAAACATTGACTAGTTATTGACTATAAAAAATTAAACGAAAGCACAACACCGGACAGATACCCGATGCAAGACCCAACTGTAATATTATATAACTTAGGAAAGTCAAAATATTTCTCATCAATTGATTTGGAATCCGGATTCCACCAAATCTTAATGAAAGAGTCAGATATTGAAAAAACTGCTTTTTCTATTAATAATGGGAAATTTGAATTCCTACGTATCCCATTTGGGTTAACAAACGCCCCTAGAATATTTCAAAGACCAATGGATGATATATTAAAAGAAAAAGTTGGAAAAACTTGTCATGTTTATATGGATGACATAATAATCTTTTCAAATACAATTGAACAACATTATACCGATCTAATTCAAATAATTAATATGTTACAACAAGCAAATATGAAAATTTCTCTTGAAAAATCTAAATTCTTTAAATTAGAAACAGCGTTTCTTGGTTATATTGATTCTCAAAATGTAATAAAAACGGATCCTGAAAAAATGTTTACAATTATGAAGTATCCGAAAACATATAAGCATATAAACAAAACATATAAACCTTTGAAGTTTCCTAGGCCTCACTGGATATTACCGAAAATTTGTCCGAAACTATGCAAAAATGGCCAAACCCTTAACCAAATACTTTGGAGGAGGGTGAGGAGTTGAAACACCGCACAAAAGCGGATGGTGATCGCATAAGGAGAGCCTGCCGTTGCCAGTTACGCAACAAGGCAACGCGAAGTAACGGCAGTGCGAAGCCCGGAGAAAAAGAGTTTGGAGACTCTGGGCTGGAGAAAGAGAGTTTGGAGACTCTGGAAGAAAATAGTTTGAAGACTCGGAATATGGAGAGAGAGAAGGTGGAGACTCCGGACTTATTGAAAAGAGAGTTTGGAGAGTCAGCAGGTTCAAAGGCAAGTAACGGGACAAGTCGAATTTTGGACCGGGCCAACGGTAAAATCGTGGACTTTGGATCCGGACACTGGAGACCAAAGGGATAAACCGTTAGAGGAGGCCTATATAAACAGGCCGAACGCTGGAAGACAGACAGTCGAGGAGAACAAGTGTACAAGTCAACAACGTTATAACGAAGTCAGCAAAGAAACTACAGCCGTGGTAGTCAACAAGGAGCAAAATCGCTACGTCAAGACGTTTGGGACGAGAACTTGAACCAGGCGATCGCCTAGGTGTGTCCGTGCGATCCAAACAGGCGTGATACCGGCGCCACCAGTCCGAACCAGACGTGTTGCTGTTCCACAGGCGTTTGCCTTGGGGATCAGAGCCGTTAGCTGCCGTGAGTCTGCGTAAGACAACAACTCTCAGCCCAAGGGACGAGTGCCCAACAACGAACGTTCGAGCCACTCAGGACGACAGGAGCGGCGAGACAGCGGAACGAGGCCGGTGGACAAGGCCAGCACAAAGGTCGGATAATCAGATTTCTTTTTAAGTCCATGCACAAATAAAGATCCAAGAACGAAACTGCAAGTGTTATTACTGGTAACCGGGTGATCACGTTATTCTATAAATTTGGTAGGACAAACGCACAAACTCTACTGAGCGTATTCCGTAGCGAGCAGACAAACAAAATCAGTTCGTTACATCTGGCGCCCAAATAACGTGATTATCCCGGCAGTAGACACAAATAAAGCAGTATGGGTAGAAGATGGATCTACCGTCTTAAAAAGGAAGATTTCGCATATGTTGCACAGAAGTTGCGCATATCGCTGTCCGGAAGGACAGAGGACATGCGAAAGGCCCTAGCGGAGTACTACGCAGAGACGGAAAACGATCCACTGCTCGTAGCAGTCTGGACAGAATTGGAGGTGGCATATCCAGACAGACCAGGTCCAACCGTAAAGCTGACAAACCCCGAGGGCGAAGACCTCATCGCAAGTCTGAGCATGGAGGAAATGCAGCGGGAAGGTCAACGGAAGGAGACAAGCAGGGAGCACGGTAAAATTTCTAGGAAAATGTCAACAAAAATTTCAATACAGTTAGATGATCCAGCTGTATAATAGCACAAGTGTAGTTAGTCCAACCACATTTTAAAAAAAAATTCACTTTGACAACAGACGCATTAGATATAGCAATATTATAACTGGTTATAATTGGTTATGCCAATTACTTTCATATCTAAAACTTTAAATAAAATCAAACTATTTTACGCGAGAAATAAAAAATAATTGTTAGCCATAGTTTGGGCTCTTAAAAATCTCCGAAATTATTTATATGGAGTAATCGCTATAGAATACAAGCAGACCATCAATCTTTATCTTTTACAATCTCTGATAAAAATCCGAACGTAGAAATGAAAAGATGAAAGATAGAAAGTTTCACCTTAAAAATAATATATAAGCCCGGAACAACAAATGTCGTCGCTGACGCCTTATCTCGACTAAAATTAAATAATATTACAATCTAGCATCCAATTAAAATTCCAATTAGGGAAGCTCCTATTCCAACTAGAGAGGGAGATAATTTACACATCGATATTTATTACGCGCAGAATCTTATTTTCTTAACTTGAATTGACGCATATTCAAAATTCCTAGTAGTAAACGAAATTCAAAATAAACCAAACATCGAGAATAAAGTAATGCAATCACTCCAACAATTTCCCCACGCCCAAGTAATTATGACCGATAATGAACCGAGCTTTACCTCTGCTCAATTTAAGTCCATTCTTAAGGACAAAAATTGTAGAAACACATAATGAAGGTCGTAAAGAAAAAGAATATCATGAAGGGCAAGGTGTTTATGAAAAGAAACATGGAGAAAGAAATAATCTAAAACCAAGATATAAAAAACAGGTTGTTAAGGAAAACTTACCTAACAAAATAGTAATCAATAGTAGAAACAGAACTATTCACAAAGACAATATTAAGTTTTAAAAAAAATTTTAAATTTCTTTTAAAATTACAGACAATGCATTTGTTGTTACTTCTAATACCATTCGTAATAATAGCCACTTCAGAAATAATTGATTACTCCCATCACGAATTTTTCCTGTTGAAAGACAAAAAGGATGTTCTTGTTTATGAATCCTATAGCGATTTATTCTACGTAACCAATTTAAGTTTTTATAAAGAAATAATCAATGTTAAATCAAAAAGCATAAGGACAGACACTATGTTATCGAGCTAATTTTATCACAGTTAATATCATCTAGATCCAAAAGGGGAATTTATGAATAAGGCACCGTGTGAAAGTGATTAGCTGGAACTTTGATTCATGATGACTTCGTCAAAATTCAACATACATTCAATGACTGAATAGAAAATAATAAAGAAATAGAATAGAATTTTAAACATGTATTTATTGACCAAGATTCACCATTAAGAAAACATCGCCTAAAACTTTTAACATTTGACCTGCAAAATTTAATTTAATCTTTAACACTAAAATTTTAAACCATGAAGACATAAAAGAGATATTAAGTCACGAATTAAGACCCGTAACCATTGCAAAACTAAATGATATCTCTGTGTTCAAAACACATAAAGAACTCTTAGTAATTTATGTTAAATACCCTATAGTTTATAACAGATGCGACATATACTATGCTAGAGCCATTTTCAAAAGCGATGGAAAACTTGTAATAAGCAAAAATGTCGCAAAATACGACAATAAATATTATGAAATGTCTACATTTAAGACCAAACTTTTTAACAATTATTGTACCATAAGTAAGGAAAAAACCTGTTTTACCAAAAAAATAAGGGAAAAGAAGAAGGACGGTGCAATTTTTATAAATGGTTACAATATTGTTAACAACTCCCACTTAAACGGGTCATTTCTAATAACATTTAACGGTCCAACACAATAAACCACATTTCATATACCAATTTAGAAAGTAAAATTCTTGAAAACAAGTTAACAAATTACTTGGTTGGTAGTTTAATATCTTTATTACTCGCTTTCCCGTTAGGGCGAGGGTTTAAATTGATTTATCGAGACTGTTAAACCCCGGAATTTTCTCGCTGATTTCTTTCTCGAATTCTACTGGTGTTGAGTGTATTATTTCTATTGGTTTTTTGTCCGTTACCGAATGTATGGTTTTATTATATCTGGCAGTTGCTAATAGAATTATCTCTGTAGTGTCATTTATCCCTTTTTCTATTTTTAGGCACCGGGCTATTTCCGCGAGTGTACCGTGAAACCGTTCTACTTGTCCGTTGGAATTACTATGTTAAGGTGGTGCGTTTGCAATAGAAATGTTAAAATTGTTGAGGAGGACTGATTTGATTGTTTTTGCATTAAGTGACCTTTCGTTGTCGCAATAGATGGTTCTTGTGTTTGGAAAAAATTGGCTATATTTAATATTGGTGGCTTTACGTCCACAATTGCCCTTGACAATGGCGAATTTTGAAAATTTGTCGACACCTGTAAGGAAGAGGGTCCCATCTGTTGAGAATATATCGAAGTGGAGTATTTCTCCAGCATAAGAGGGTATTGGCGTCTGTCCGATTTTATGTTAATTAGGGTGTCGACTATACTTGGCCAATGAACAGATCTTGCAGTTTGATGTCGTTTCCGATGTTAGGCGAAGCAGTTTTTGGGAAGAAGTAGTCTCGCGAGATCTGTTTCTGTTTTCTTGGGCTGCGCGATGGGCCCTATTGTGTTCGGCTGTGGCGATTTCTCTTTGTTCCGTTTTGTCTGCAATATCTTGCACCACATGTTTTGAATATCTAAATGTGGTATTTGGGAATGCTAGTGAGTGTTGAATTAATGCTAGGATTGGAAGTCTGCAATGTATTGCGTTGACGACTCCCGCATTCCCAACATCTTTAACTGTGTTTATAAGGTTTTCTCGGTCGGAAAATGTTATTACGTGCCACATTTTGTTTTTAAAAAGAATAAGGTTACTCACTGAAGAATTTTTATCGTTTTCTATAATGATCTGATTCCTGAAACCATTAATTGGCTTGTCTGTTGTGTCGATGGTTTAGGTCAGTGATTCTTCGCTAAGTATTGTGGCTGCGTCTGACTCGTATATGTCTTTACAAACCCTTTTGCTTTGGCAAGATAATGCGTCTGACTCGTATAAGTCTTCTAATGCGTTTAGGTTTTTTTTTCCTGGCGTGTAAATAAGTTTCGCCCCATTTTGGTCAAATCCCTTTTTATCTACAACCCAAGTAGGGTGGTTGTAGGGCGATCGGGATGGCCTTTATACGCCATTCGCTAGAAGTTGTTTAATCTCTGCGTTTACAAATTCCATTACGCCCATGGGGTGCGGGTATGATTTAGAGTATACCTGCTCTCCGTCTGTTTTTATGGTTGCCATTGTATTTATGTTGTATGGTAGGTCTTCATATGTTTCATTGTTGAGTCCGTGTGGACTGGCCCCTTTGCCAAGTAGCAGGCTGCCTGGACCGAGATGAGTTATCAACCTCCATGGGATCGGGTTGGGGCGGCTGGCTTTGGGTGTTTCCCACATACGGACGAGACTGATGCCTAAGCGAGCCAGTTTGATGGTTTCCTCCCCTTTGGGTTTTTATGAAATGGGGATTTTTCTAATTACCCCTAGGTTGTGATCCTGTTCAATATAGTTATATGAATTTTGCTGTGATGGATTTCTCCACCCTGCCGTCCGCTGATTTTGCGGTTTATAATTTTTTTCCTCATTATGTCGGGCAAAGTTTGCCGCGAAAACACATCTATCGTTACTCGATTTGTCTTCTTGAGCTAGTGCCAATGCCAAATGCAAGTCCTGTGGTTGTGCCAGAAAAACGGCTATTTTCAGTGATTTTTTTTAGGCCAGATACGAACGCATGTAAAGCGTCATTTCTGTGTTGTTCATTGAGGACGGCTGCTGTGGCAGCGTCATGTGTCATAAATGTTTTATTTGTTAGAAGCACAAGCTTCCTTTCTACCTCGTCGTAATATTTCAGTAAGGGTAATTCCTCCTGTCTTGATAAACTTAATTCTTGTTTAATTACATGTGTCGGAGTCCGCGTATGTAAAGTCTAAGCGTGCTATTATTGCATGGAAATTGAACACAGTGTTAAATGAGGCTAGGACGTCGGCCGCTGGGCCTCTAACTTTATTTTTCAGATATATCTGGACTTTTGGAGTTTTGCCTTTGAGCAAATGTAACTCCCCCGCAATGGCGGCTAATTTTTCTTCGAATATCTCTCGGCCTCCATATTTGCAATCTGTTCTGCCTGAATTCCTTACACTTGCTGCTTTCCTGAATTTCTATTGTCGAGAATGCTGTCCCGAATGTGTGCAGCCCTATTGGCTTCTTTTTGTACTTTTGTTTCTAAAAGTTTCTTAGACTCTTCTAAAACTTCCGAGGCGTTGTCATTCCCTCTATACATGAAAAAAGATCGTTGGGTATATTTCTTTTTCGGTGGGTCTCAGTGAATAAAAATATTCACATCTATTTTTTTTAATATCGGCAACATTTTTTTTTTAGCTTTTTTCTATTGGCGAATAACTTTAGACAAAAATCCTACTCACATGTTCCTATTTTATTGTCTATATTTTTCGTCTAGGTTTTGTCGACGGCCCCTTGCTGCTGGTGCTGCTGCTGTCGTCGCTGCTGTCGTCGCTGCTGCCGTTGCTACTGCTGTTGCCGTTGGTATAGGTCACGTGTTGTCGACGCTGCTGCCTTTGTCGCTGGTACTGTTGTTGTTGTCGTAGCTGCTGCCGTTGCTGCTTTTCTCTGGTGTGGGAAGTCTTGCAGTTCCCCTTTGTAGTTTTGTATGTCGCTTGCCGTTGCTGCCGCTGGTATTGTTGTTGTTGTCGTAGCTGCTACCGCTGCTGTTTTTTTCTGGTGTGAGAAGTCCTGTAGTTCTCCTTTCTAGTTATACCCGTTACTCGTAGAGTAAAAGGGTATACTAGATTCGTTGAAAAGTATGTAACAGGCAGAAGGAAGCGTTTCCGACCATATAAAGTATATATATTCTTGATCAGGATCAATAGCGGAGTCGATTTGGACATGTCCGTCTGTCCGTCCGTCTGTCCGTCCGTCCGTCTGTCCGTCTGTCTGTCCGTATGAACGTCGAGATCTCAGGAACTACAAAAGCTAGAAAGTTGAGATTAAGTATACAGACTCCAGGGACATAGACGCAGCGCAAGTTTGTCGATTCAGGTTGCCACGCCCACTCTAACGCCCACAAACCGCCCAAAACTGCGACGCCCACATTTTTGAAAAATAATTTGAAATTTTTTCATTTTTGTATTAGTCTTGTAATTTTCTTTCTATATACCAAAAAACTTTTTGCCACGCCCACTCTAACGCCCACAAACCGCCCAAAACTGCCACGCCCACACTTTTGAAAAATGTTTTGAAATTTTTTCATTTTTGTATTAGTCTTGTAATTTTCTATCGATTTACCAAAAAACTTTTTGCCACGCCCCCTCTAACGCCCTCAAACCGCCCAAAGCTGATACGCCCACAATTTTGAAAAATGTTTTGATATTTTTTAATTTTTATATTGGTCTTGTAAATTTCTATCGATATGCCAAAAAACTTTTTGCCACGCCCACTCTAACGCCCACAAACCGCCCAAAGCTGCTACGCCCACACTTTTGAAAAATGTTTTGATATTTTTTCATTTTTGTATTAGTCTTGTAAATTTCTATCTATTCGGCAAAAAACTTTTTGCCACGCCCACTCTAACGCCCACAAACCGCCAAAAACTGTCATTCGCACTTACACTAGCTGAGTAACGGGTATCAGATAGTCGGGGAACTCGACTATAGCGTTCTCTCTTTTTATATATATATATGTATATTTATATATGTTAGTCGTAGAGTAAAAGCCTATACTATATTCCTTAAAAAGTATGTAATAGGTAGAAGGACCTTATAAAGTATAAATATTCTGGATTAGAATCACTAGCCGAGTCGATCTGGCCATGACTGTTCGTCTGTCCGTATGAACACCTCGATCTCAGAAAATATAAAGTTCAGATTAAGTAGCAGATTCCAGAGACATAAACACAAAGTTTGATTCTAAATGTTGCCACGTCAATTCAAACGCCTAAAACTGTCACGGTGTAACTTTTTACATGTTTGTTTTTTATTATATTATTGTTTTTCAAAATTTCTATCGATAAGTCAAAAAAATTCTTGTTTGCAATCCCACTTGCTGCGTAATGGGTCTCTGATAGGCGAAAAGCTCGACCAAAGCGATATACTTTTATAACTTCTTATGAAAATAATAAAGATCTCTTTTACCTCAGAATTAGTCAACTTGGAAAAGTTTGGAATTATATAAAACTTAATGCCTTCCAATTTCCAAGGGAAATAAGGCAGTAAAATATACTACTTTCCCTGTCCATTTTACTCCCTTCCAAATACAAAAGTAGCAGAGGATCCAAACAAGTAATAAAGTTCCAGCCAACTCCCAGCGAATATTTCCAATCTCCTCAATACCATGCGATATTTGAAGTGCTCGACGCCTAAAACAAAAGATTTTTATGAAGGATTTAATGAACTCGCACGTAAATTATTACGTACTCCCAAAATTCTTTGACTGGATCTGTGAGTTCTAAAGATGTAATGTTCACAGCAGATACAGAGCAAACCTTTTGCGTGGAGCCGTTGATAAACTTATCCCAGCAAAGCAAATTTTTTCTTTCATATTGACTGACACAGTTCACTGTGTTCCACCAATTGTTACATGTTCTCCAAGGAACATCTGAAATACAAATAGCAAATTTAAATGTATTAATTTTAGATACCAATAACCAATAACAAACCTGCTCTCATCGACATGAAGAAGTAAAATACCGCCCAAGCAAGGATGACAATATAGTAAACATTCATCCAACAAGACATTACGGCAGCAGCATACCCAATTCCTTAAAAATAGATAGTCTTCAAAATACCAATGTTTATCTTGGCTATTGCATTCCCGTAACTTTTAGTAAGTCAGGTAAATAATCGAAAGGTAAAAAAACTATTTTCTATCGGAATATTCCTTATTTTCTTCTTTCCATTATATTTTTACAAAAATATTTTCCTACCTTTAAAAATGGGGGAGCGATTTTGAATACACCAAGCCCACCAATAGTCAACATTTGACCTAGGGCTAATTCCATGAAAAACATTGGAATCCCTGCTAAAAACAGTGTTATTATGTATGGTAATATAAAAGCACCGCCTCAATTTTTGTAGCACAAATAAGGAAATCGCAAAACGTTTCCCAATCCGATAGCTAGGCCTACTACTGATAGTATGAAATCCATTTTGGAAGACCATGATCCACGATCGGGGAGTTGTTCAATCTTTACCAACTGAAAAGATAATATAAAAGTCCTATTATTTAATATAGTTAACGGATAGCGTATTTTGCCGTATACATATATTTGGTAAACATTAAATATGACGTACTGAAAAAAAATTGCCAATAGCAATGTTCTGCTAAATACAATTTGTTCGTTAGATTTTTTATTCAGCGGTTTGTGGGCGTTAGAGTGGGCGTGGTCAACAGTTTTTTTTGACAAATAGATAGAAATTTAATACAAAAACGCTTCCTACTGCCTGTTACATACTTTTCAACTTTATTTTTGGCGCAATCTTTTGATCGGTGTATCACTTGTTTTTATATTAATATATATAAATAAATATATTACTATGTATTAATATTTATATATACGTCTTTTTTTACATTTTTCAATTGATGACCACAGTTATTATACCCGTTACTCGTAGAGTAAAAGGGTATACTAGATTCGTTGAAAAGTATGTAACAGGCAGAAGGAAGCGTTTCCGACCATATAAAGTATATATATTCTTGATCAGGATCAGTAGCCGACTCGATCTGGCCATGTCCGTCTGTCCGTCCGTCTGTCTGTCCGTCTGTCCGTATGAACGTCGAGATCACAGGAACTACAAAAGCTAGAAAGTTGAGATTAAGTATACAGACTCCAGGGACATAGACGCAGCGCAAGTTTGTCGATTCATGTTGCCACGCCCACTCTAACGCCCACAAACCGCCCAAAGCTGCCACGCCTACACTTTTGAAAAATGTTTTGATATTTTTTCATTTTTGTATTGGTCTTGTAAATTTCTATCGATTTGCAAAAAAACTTTTTGCCACGCCCACTCTAACGCCCACAAACCGCCCAAAGCTGCTACGCCCACACTTTTGAAAAATGTTTTGAAATTTTTTGATTTTTGTATTGGTCTTGTAAATTTCTATCGATTTGCAAAAAAACTTTTTGCCACGCCCACTCTAACGCCTACAAACCGCCAAAAACTGTGTTTAAGACTCTCCTTCTCCTTTCCACTAGCTGAGTAACGGGTATCAGATAGTCGGGGAACTCGACTATAGCGTTCTCCCTTGTTTTGTATGTGTTAATGTTCTTCTGCACTTTTTATTTTTAGTCGCATGTTGTTGCTGTGTTTTCGCTTTTTAACACGTCGCGTGGGTATCGTTAGTTGGTTGGGCGCCAGTTAACAAATCACTTGGTTGGTAGTTTAATATTTGATATTTATACCCGTTACTCGTAGAGTAAAAGGGTATACTAGATTCGTTGAAAAGTATGTAACAGGCAGAAGGAAGGGTTTCCGACCATATAAAGTATATATATTCTTGATCAGGACCAATAGCCGAGTCGATATGACCATGTCCGTCTGTCTGTCCGTCCGTATGAACGCTGTGATCTCAGGAACTACAAAAGCTAGAAAGTTGAGATTAAGCATACAGACTCCAGAGACATAGACGCAGCGCAAGTTTGTCGATTCATGTTGCCACGCCCACTCTAACGCCCACAAACCGCCCAAAGCTGCCACGCCCACACTTTTGAAAAATGTTTTGATATTTTTTCATTTTTGTATTGGTCTTGTGAATTTCTAGCGATTTGCCAAAAAACTTTTTGCCACGCCCACTCTAACGCCCACAAACCGCCCAAAGCTGCTACGCCCACACTTTTGAAAAATGTTTTGAAATTTTTTCATTTTTGTATTGGTCTTGTAAATTTTTATCGATTTGCCAAAAATCTTTCTGCCACGCCCACTATAACGCCTACAAACCGCCAAAAACTGTGTTTAAGACTCTCCTTCTCCCTTCCACTAGCTGAGTAACGGGTATCAGATAGTCGGGGAACTCGACTATAGCGTTCTCTCTTGTTTTAATATCCGCTCTCCCGTTAGGGCGAGGGTTTAAATTGAATTGTCGAGACTGTTAAACCCCGGAGTACAAAATTAGACTAACATAAAGAGCTACCCGTTTCCCAGCTTGAGGCTTCTGCCTCGCTGCAGCGCAGTCTCCTAAGCGCCAGGTCAGCATTTCGATATCCGGTGTCAGTCACTCGATCCGCGAGTGATTCGACCGTGCTCCGGGCAATTGCCCTTTGGAATGCGCAGTTCTTCTTCGGCAGTTTCTCTCCGCCTGTGCTAACTTATATACGTTCATACAAATCAGTTGACAAAACTGATTGGGACGTATAATTATTGTCCATTCGAATTAGTTTTCGGCAATCAAAGCAATTTGCCAGAACCTTTTAATACGGTAGATAAAATTTCTCCTTTGTATAATGTCGAAGACTTTTAGATTAGTTTAGATTAGATAATGATTATAAAAGAGCAGAAATGTTGTTAGAAAAACATAAAGTTAAAAGTAAGGAATACTACCATAAGAAAGTTGTAGATTTTAAAATCAATATTGGAGATAAGGTACTACATAAAAATGAAACTGGCCATAAATTGGACCAAGTATATGTAGGTCCGTTTACAGTCACAGGAGTAGATGATAGGGATAATATAATAAAAAAAAGCTGAAAAAAAAGCATCAAACAGTTCATAAGAATAGATTAAAGATTTTTATACTTAAAAATAATAATAACAAGAGAGAACGCTATAGTCGAGTTCCCCGACTATCTGATACCCGTTACTCAGCTAGTGTAAGTGCGAAGGACAGTTTTTGGCGGTTTGTGGGCGTGGCCAAAAGTTTTTTGGCAAATAGATAGAAATTTACAAGACTAATACAAAAATGAAAAAATATCAAAACATTTTTCAAAAGTGTGGGCGTGGCAGCTTTGGGCGGTTTGTGGGCGTTAGAGTGGGCGTGGCAAAAAGTTTTTTTTGCAAATCGATAGAAATTTACAAGACCAATGCAAAAATGAAAAAATATTAAAACATTTTTCAAAAATGTGGGCGTGGCAGTTTTGGGCGGTTTGTGGGCGTTAGAGTGGGCGTGGCAACCTGAATCGACAAACTCGCGCTGCGTCTATGTCCCTGGAGTCTGTATACTTAATCTCAACTTTCTAGCTTTTGTAGTTCCTGAGATCTCGACGTTCATACGGACGGACAGACGGACGGACGGACGGACGGACGGACAGACGGACATGGCCAGATCGACTCGGCTACTGATCCTGATCAAGAATATATATACTTTATATGGTCGGAAACGCTTCCTTCTGCCTGTTACATACTTTTCAACGAATCTAGTATACCCTTTTACTCTACGAGTAACGGGTATAAAAAGGCAAATCCATGCATGTTATAAAAAAAATATAGAAAATACCATTTTTTTGTGCTTAAAAGTAAACTTTTGATTTGGCTAAGATTTCGTTCCGTTTGGGAACGAGGGCAAAAAAAAACAAGAGAGAACGCTATAGTCGAGTTCCCCGACTATCTGATACCCGTTACTCAGCTAGTGGAAGGGAGAAGGAGAGTCTTAAACACAGTTTTTGGCGGTTTGTAGGCGTTATAGTGGGCGTGGCAGAAAGTTTTTTGGCAAATCGATAGAAATTTACAAGACTAATACAAAAATGAAAAAATATCAAAACATTTTTCAAAAGTGTGGGAGTAGCTGCTTTGGGTGGTTTGTGGGCGTTAGAGTGGGCGTGGCAAAAAGTTTTTTGGCAAATCGATAGAAATTTACAAGACCAATACAAAAATCAAAAAATTTCAAAACATTTTTCAAAAGTGTGGGCGTAGCAGCTTTGGGCGGTTTGTAGGCGTTATAGTGGGCGTGGCAGAAAGTTTTTTGGCAAATCGATAGAAATTTACAAGACTAATACAAAAATGAAAAAATATCAAAACATTTTTCAAAAGTGTGGGAGTAGCTGCTTTGGGTGGTTTGTGGGCGTTAGAGTGGGCGTGGCAAAAAGTTTTTTGGCAAATCGATAGAAATTTACAAGACCAATACAAAAATCAAAAAATTTCAAAACATTTTTCAAAAGTGTGGGCGTAGCAGCTTTGGGCGGTTTGTGGGCGTTAGAGTGGGCGTGGCAAAAAGTTTTTTTGCAAATCGATAGAAATTTACAAGACCAATACAAAAATTAAAAAATATTAAAACATTTTTCAAAAGTGTGGGCGTGGCAGTTTTGGGCGGTTTGTGGGCGTTAGAGTGGGCGTGGCAACATGAATCGACAAACTTGCGCTGCGTCTATGTCCCTGGAGTCTGTATACTTAATCTCAACTTTCTAGCTTTTGTAGTTCCGGAGATCTCGACGTTCATACGGACAGACGGACAGACAGACGGACGGACAGACGGACAGACGGACATGGCCAGATCGACTCGGCTACTGATCCTGATGAAGAATATATATACTTTATATGGTCGGAAACGCTTCTTTCTGCCTGTTACATACTTTTCAACGAATCTAGTGTACCCTTTTACTCTACGAGTAACGGGTATAATTAACGTATTTAGCTAACAGGACTCCAACTAGAGCTTTAAACAAGAAAGAGTTGTATAGTCCAGTTTCCCGACTATCAGAAACTTGTTACTCAGCTAGTGAAAGTGCGAAAAAAAATTTTAACTTTTTTTGGAATATCCGTAGAAACTGGAGAAAAAATAAAAACAAAGTTAAAATTGTGTGGACGATGTGCGTAGATGTTTTGAATGGTGTTTGAGCGTAATGGCAATGTTTTTCTATTACGTAGATAGAAATTTTAAAGACTAATTTCTTACTCAGGAGGATTTTTTGCTGTCAATGAAGTAAAATCTTTTCAGAATTCAAAAATGAACCCTGTCAAACAGGCTTCGTAAAAACTATAAACTAATGTTGTGTTCTTTTAAAAAAATAGTGCTATATGATGAAAATCAGTTCAGTAGTTTTTTTAATAATCGCTTACACAATTTTGATAAAAACAAGGTTTAAATGCCTTTTACAGTTTATAAACAATATTTTTTTTAAGTTACTAAAGGTAGTTTCCCCCTAAGCAAGCTGCTAGATGCTGGTTCAAGGTATTGCATATAAGTTATCCAACCCGTAGACATAGCACTCTATCCCATTTTATAAAGTTTAAATTTCAATCTAGCAGGCATTTCCTTTGTCTTTGTTTTTGTCATTGTCTTTATCAGCACTTAGATACCCGCTAAGATAAATAATCAAACTCTAAGAAACACAGCTTCTGCTTGGAGACTAAACCATGGTCAACTTATTGCGCCTTAATCAAACTGCATCGGTCAGCATAACTGAATTTCACAACGCAGAGAAATAATTTCGGCATCAAGCTTTTATTCTAAACATAATTGAAAGTTCAAGAACTTTTAAAAGAAAAGCTCTGGCCGAGGTTGATTGGATTAGAATCAAGAAGTCAGTCTGTTACGAGATCGGATCGAGAACAATCTAAGATAAAATCCGATAATAGTGTCTTGTAATATTGTGTAAGTTAAACAGTTTATCACCAATAAATTTACTAAAATATTAAAATAAAATATTTTTTTAAATAATTTTGTAACAACAATTTTAATTGGCGTTCAGCGTGGGGCGGTGTAATTCAAAAGTTCTAAAAATAAGTATTAACGATAATAAGTTAAATATAAAACGGAACCCGCGCCGCCAACAACCCATATTTTTAGAGAAAAAATCAAAACATCCTTATCCAACGACATCTAACAACTGTGACAGTGATCGTGGAAAAACTTTATTGGAAATAAATTAATGCAATAATCCAATTAGGAAGTTAAAAAAAAGGTTGTTTGAATATTTAGTACAAATTAAAAGAACACGATACTAAACAAAACTCAACAAAAACAGAACTCAACAACAAACACAAGTGAAACCCAACCAAAGACAAACACCAGAATATTAAAAAAAAATAATAATAAAAAATCAACACCACAAATCCCCTGCCACAGCTGAATACAACAAATTTTTGAAGGAAAACCACAACAGAAAACATTCAGGACAACTAAAGGAAGACTACAACGGAAAGTATCGTGACCGGAACAAAATAATATTAAATCTTAACAAAAAAATTAATAAATCAAAGTCAAGATACAGAGAAGACAGGAGATATAAAGTTTATAAAAAATCGAAATCTATTTTAACCATTAGTAAAAGAAAACAATCTGGAAAATGTAATAAAACGTTTTGAAGATTTGAATTTAACAATGGCAACCGGAGGTTCAGAACCAGTCCTTTCTGCGGGCGGAATATCCAACTCCAGCAATCTGACTTAATTAATTAACCGATAAATAAGTGTACAATTGAGTGAGGTGACCAGAAAAATTGAAGGGATAGAAGGGCAGAACACCGCTAGCAAAAATGTAGTGGAAGATTAAAAAATCCAAACAATCGACCCAACTGTAAAATGTAAAACTGTGAGGTAGTTAAATCTTTACCAAAGTTGACAGGAGAAATAACCCAGTGTTTAGGCTGGAGAGAATCGGCAGAAACCGCCATGAGTCTTTATAAAATTCAAAGCGAACAATATTTTATCGCTTAACTAACAGTTTTAAACTTCCAAGCAATTCTTTCCAGATTGGATTTAATTTATACCGATAAAAGGCCAATCCATATTCTCGAATCAGAATTAAGCATCCTTAGGCAGGGACGCATGACCATTACAAAATTTTACAAGGTAAACAAGAAAATTACATTACTGAAAAATAAAACCTAATTGACATATGGAAAAGATAGCGAAATAACCAAAGAAACGAATAAAATAATTAGGAGCAACGCTCTTAGAACGCAAAACGGGAATTTTGCGCAAAATAATAATTGGAATTCAAATAACATTTCTAAGGTACAACCCCCACCAGAACCAATGGAAGTAGAAAGTTTCATAAAAGATCAAAATCATCCGAATAATAATTACTATCGTCCGAGTAATAATTATAACAGGGGGTATAATAATAACAGACAGAATTATAATAATTTTTCACAAAGAAATAATTATAATCAAAACCAAGCAAACCACAAATCTCATTAAAAGGGGAAGCAACTGGGACAGTAAGTCAACCAGCCCAGAAAGGTATGAGAATAAATACCATTGATGAGGATCATTTGTTAAATCAAAGTCCTACAGCCGAATACCACATGTAACAAGAATAGACAGAAATACAAATAAAACAACTAAAATTATTAATCGACACGGGGGCCTCCTCTTGCTATATCAAAAAAAAAAAAAGTAGAATGTTATGACAATGGGGAGAAAAACGATTTGCGATTAATTGAAGAACATAATGCTCTTCCATTAAAACTTTAGCAATCAAATAGAATATAAAACTGAATCAGTTCTTGCAGAAATAAGTAATTATAGCTTGAGATCTTAGAATCTCGAGCACGCCGACGATGTTAATTCCGTCAAATTAAAATTGAAAAGTTTGGGATCAAGAAATCCTGAACACGCCGACGATGTTCATTCCGTCAAATTACAATTGAAAAGTTTGGGATCCGCCGACGTCGAATTATCCGTCAACAATAAAACACAAATCCTGACAAGACAACAAGACCTAGTAGAAGCCCCTATAATTCATTAGTCTTAGTAGTACCCAAAAAGGGTCAAAACGAAGGTGGAACTTTAAAACATTGACTAGTTATTGACTATAAAAAATTAAACGAAAGCACAATACCGGACAGATACCCGATGCAAGACCCAACTGTAATATTATATAACTTAGGAAAGTCAAAATATTTCTCATCAATTGATTTGGAATCCGGATTCCACCAAATCTTAATGAAAGAGTCAGATATTGAAAAAACTGCTTTTTCTATTAATAATGGGAAATTTGAATTCCTACGTATCCCATTTGGGTTAACAAACGCCCCTAGGAGGACAATCCATCCAGCACAAAGGTCGGATAATCAGATTTCTTTTCCATGCACAAATAAAGATCCAAGAACGAAACTGCAAGTGTTATTACTGGTAACCGGGTGATCACGTTATTCTATAAATTTGGTAGGACAAACGCACAAACTCTACTGAGCTAGCCGCACGTATTCCGTAGCGGGCAGACAAACAAAATCAGTTCGTTACATCTGGCGCCCAAATAACGTGATTATCCCGGCAGTAGACACAAATAAAGCAGTATGGGTAGAAGATGGATCTACCGTCTTAAAAAGGAAGATTTCGCATATGTTGCACAGAAGTTGCGCATATCGCTGTCCGGAAGGACAGAGGACATGCGAAAGGCCCTAGCGGAGTACTACGCAGAGACGGAAAACGATCCACTGCTCGTAGCAGTCTGGACAGAATTGGAGGTGGCATATCCAGACAGACCAGGTCCAACCGTAAAGCTGACAAACCCCGAGGGCGAAGACCTCATCGCAAGTCTGAGCATGGAGGAAATGCAGCGGGAAGGTCAACGGAAGGAGACAAGCAGGGAGCACGGTAAAATTTCTAGGAAAATGTCAACAAAAATTTCAATACAGTTAGATGATCCAGCTGTATAATAGCACAAGTGTAGTTAGTCCAACCACATTTTAAAAAAAAATTCACTTTGACAACAGACGCATTAGATATAGCAATATTATAACTGGTTATAATTGGTTATGCCAATTACTTTCATATCTAAAACTTTAAATAAAATCAAACTATTTTACGCGAGAAATAAAAAATAATTGTTAGCCATAGTTTGGGCTCTTAAAAATCTCCGAAATTATTTATATGGAGTAATCGCTATAGAATACAAGCAGACCATCAATCTTTATCTTTTACAATCTCTGATAAAAATCCGAACGTAGAAATGAAAAGATGAAAGATAGAAAGTTTCACCTTAAAAATAATATATAAGCCCGGAACAACAAATGTCGTCGCTGACGCCTTATCTCGACTAAAATTAAATAATATTACAATCTAGCATCCAATTAAAATTCCAATTAGGGAAGCTCCTATTCCAACTAGAGAGGGAGATAATTTACACATCGATATTTATTACGCGCAGAATCTTATTTTCTTAACTTGAATTGACGCATATTCAAAATTCCTAGTAGTAAACGAAATTCAAAATAAACCAAACATCGAGAATAAAGTAATGCAATCACTCCAACAATTTCCCCACGCCCAAGTAATTATGACCGATAATGAACCGAGCTTTACCTCTGCTCAATTTAAGTCCATTCTTAAGGACAAAAATTGTAGAAACACATAATGAAGGTCGTAAAGAAAAAGAATATCATGAAGGGCAAGGTGTTTATGAAAAGAAACATGGAGAAAGAAATAATCTAAAACCAAGATATAAAAAACAGGTTGTTAAGGAAAACTTACCTAACAAAATAGTAATCAATAGTAGAAACAGAACTATTCACAAAGACAATATTAAGTTTTAAAAAAAATTTTAAATTTCTTTTAAAATTACAGACAATGCATTTGTTGTTACTTCTAATACCATTCGTAATAATAGCCACTTCAGAAATAATTGATTACTCCCATCACGAATTTTTCCTGTTGAAAGACAAAAAGGATGTTCTTGTTTATGAATCCTATAGCGATTTATTCTACGTAACCAATTTAAGTTTTTATAAAGAAATAATCAATGTTAAATCAAAAAGCATAAGGACAGACACTATGTTATCGAGCTAATTTTATCACAGTTAATATCATCTAGATCCAAAAGGCACCGTGTGAAAGTGATTAGCTGGAACTTTGATTCATGATGACTTCGTCAAAATTCAACATACATTCAATGACTGAATAGAAAATAATAAAGAAATAGAATAGAATTTTAAACATGTATTTATTGACCAAGATTCACCATTAAGAAAACATCGCCTAAAACTTTTAACATTTGACCTGCAAAATTTAATTTAATCTTTAACACTAAAATTTTAAACCATGAAGACATAAAAGAGATATTAAGTCACGAATTAAGACCCGTAACCATTGCAAAACTAAATGATATCTCTGTGTTCAAAACACATAAAGAACTCTTAGTAATTTATGTTAAATACCCTATAGTTTATAACAGATGCGACATATACTATGCTAGAGCCATTTTCAAAAGCGATGGAAAACTTGTAATAAGCAAAAATGTCGCAAAATACGACAATAAATATTATGAAATGTCTACATTTAAGACCAAACTTTTTAACAATTATTGTACCATAAGTAAGGAAAAAACCTGTTTTACCAAATTATTAAATGGAGAAAAATCCACTTGTAAAAAAATAAGGGAAAAGAAGAAGGACGGTGCATTTTTTATAAATGGTTACAATATTGTTAACAACTCCCACTTAAACGGGTCATTTCTAATAACATTTAACGGTCCAACACAATAAACCACATTTCATATACCAATTTAGAAAGTAAAATTCTTGAAAACAAGTTAACAAATTACTTGGTTGGTAGTTTAATATCTTTATTACTCGCTTTCCCGTTAGGGCGAGGGTTTAAATTGATTTATCGAGACTGTTAAACCCCGGAATTTTCTCGCTGATTTCTTTCTCGAATTCTACTGGTGTTGAGTGTATTATTTCTATTGGTTTTTTGTCCGTTACCGAATGTATGGTTTTATTATATCTGGCAGTTGCTAATAGAATTATCTCTGTAGTGTCATTTATCCCTTTTTCTATTTTCAGGCACCGGGCTATTTCCGCGAGTGTACCGTGAAACCGTTCTACTTGTCCGTTGGAATTACTATGTTAAGGTGGTGCGTTTGCAATAGAAATGTTAAAATTGTTGAGGAGGACTGATTTGATTGTTTTTGCATTAAGTGACCTTTCGTTGTCGCAATAGATGGTTCTTGTGTTTGGAAAAAATTGGCTATATTTAATATTGGTGGCTTTACGTCCACAATTGCCCTTGACAATGGCGAATTTTGAAAATTTGTCGACACCTGTAAGGAAGAGGGTCCCATCTGTTGAGAATATATCGAAGTGGAGTATTTCTCCAGCATAAGAGGGTATTGGCGTCTGTCCGATTTTATGTTAATTAGGGTGCCGACTATACTTGGCCAATGAACAGATCTTGCAGTTTGATGTCGTTTCCGATGTTAGGCGAAGCAGTTTTTGGGAAGAAGTAGTCTCGCGAGATCTGTTTCTGTTTTCTTGGGCTGCGCGATGGGCCCTATTGTGTTCGGCTGTGGCGATTTCTCTTTGTTCCGTTTTGTCTGCAATATCTTGCACCACATGTTTTGAATATCTAAATGTGGTATTTGGGAATGCTAGTGAGTGTTGAATAAATGCTAGGATTGGAAGTCTGCAATGTATTGCGTTGACGACTCCCGCATTCCCAACATCTTTAACTGTGTTTATAAGGTTTTCTCGGTCGGAAAATGTTATTACGTGCCACATTTTGTTTTTAAAAAGAATAAGGTTACTCACTGAAGAATTTTTATCGTTTTCTATAATGATCTGATTCCTGAAACCATTAATTGGCTTGTCTGTTGTGTCGATGGTTTAGGTCAGTGATTCTTCGCTAAGTATTGTGGCTGCGTCTGACTCGTATATGTCTTTACAAACCCTTTTGCTTTGGCAAGATAATGCGTCTGACTCGTATGAGTCTTCTAATGCGTTTAGGTTTTTTTTCCTGGCGTGTAAATAAGTTTCGCCCCATTTTGGTCAAATCCCTTTTTATCTACAACCCAAGTAGGGTTGTTGTAGGGCGATCGGGATGGCCTTTATACGCCATTCGCTAGAAGTTGTTTAATCTCTGCGTTTACAAATTCCATTACGCCCATGGGGTGCGGGTATGATTTAGAGTATACCTACTCTCCGTCTGTTTTTATGGTTGCCATTGTATTTATGTTGTATGGTAGGTCTTCATATGTTTCATTGTTGAGTCCGTGTGGACTGGCCCCTTTGCCAAGTAGCAGGCTGCCTGGACCGAGATGAGTTATCAACCTCCATTGGATCGGGTTGGGGCGGCTGGCTTTGGGTGTTTCCCACATACGGACGAGACTGATGCCTAAGCGAGCCAGTTTGATGGTTTCCTCCCCTTTGGGTTTTTATGAAATGGGGATTTTTCTAATTACCCCTAGGTTGTGATCCTGTTCAATATAGTTATATGAATTTTGCTGTGATGGATTTCTCCACCCTGCCGTCCGCTGATTTTGCGGTTTATAATTTTTTTCCTCATTATGTCGGGCAAAGTTTGCTGCGAAAACACATCTATCGTTACTCGATTCGTCTTCTTGAGCTAGTGCCAATGCCGAATGCAAGTTCTGTGGTTGTGCCAGAAAAACGGCTATTTTCAGTGATTTTTTTTAGGCCAGATACGAACGCATGTAAAGCGTCATTTCTGTGTTGTTCATTGAGGACGGCTGCTGTGGCAGCGTCATGTGTCATAAATGTTTTATTTGTTAGAAGCACAAGCTTCCTTTCTACCTCGTCGTAATATTTCAGTAAGGGTAATTCCTCCTGTCTTGATAAACTTAATTCTTGTTTAATTACATGTGTCGGAGTCCGCGTATGTAAAGTCTAAGCGTGCTATTATCGCATGGAAATTGAACACAGTGTTAAATGAGGCTAGGACGTCGGCCGCTGGGCCTCTAACTTTATTTTTCAGATATATCTAGACTTTTGGAGTGTTGCCTTTGAGCAAATTTAACTCCCCCGCAATGGCGGCTAATTTTTCTTCGAATATCTCTCGGCCTCCATATTTGCAATCTGTTCTGCCTGAATTCCTTACACTTGCTGCTTTTCTGAATTTCTATTGTCGAGAATGCTGTCCCGAATGTGTGCAGCCCTATTGGCTTCTTTTTGTACTTTTGTTTCTAAAAGTTTCTTAGACTCTTCTAAAACTTCCGAGGCGTTGTCATTCCCTCTATACATGAAAAAAGATCGTTGGGTATATTTCTTTTTCGGTGGGTCTCAGTGAATAAAAATATTCACATCTATTTTTTTTAATATCGGCAGAATTTATTTTTTAGCTTTTTTCTATTGGCGAATAACTTTAGACAAAAATCCTACTCACATGTTCCTATTTTATTGTCTATATTTTTCGTCTAGGTTTTGTCGACGGCCCCTTGCTGCTGGTGCTGCTGCTGTCGTCGCTGCTGCCGTTGCTGCTGCTGTTGCCGTTGGTATAGGTCACGTGTTGTCGACGCTGCTGCCTTTGTCGCTGGTACTGTTGTTGTTGTCGTAGCTGCTGCTTTTCTCTGGTGTGGGAAGTCTTGCAGTTCCCCTTTGTAGTTTTGTATGTCGCTTGCCGTTGCTGCCGCTGGTATTGTTGTTGTTGTCGTAGCTGCTACCGCTGCTGTTTTTTTCTGGTGTGAGAAGTCCTGTAGTTCTCCTTTCTAGTTTTGTATGTGTTAATGTTCTTCTGCACTTTTTATTTTTAGTCGCATGTTGTTGCTGTATTTTCGCTTTTTAACACGTCGCGTGGGTATCGTTAGTTGGTTGGGCGCCAGTTAACAAATCACTTGGTTGGTAGTTTAATATTTGATATTTTTAATATCCGCTCTCCCGTTAGGGCGAGGGTTTAAATTGAATTGTCGAGACTGTTAAACCCCGGAGCACAAAATTAGACTAACATAAAGAGCTACCCGTTTCCCAGCTTGAGGCCTCTGCCTCGCTGCAGCGCAGTCCCCTAAGCGCCAGGTCAGCATTTCGATATCCGGTGTCAGTCACTCGATCCGCGAGTGGGCAATTGCCCTTTGGAATGCGCAGTTCTTCTTCGGCAGTTTCTCTCCGCCTGTGCTAACTTATATACGTTCATACAAATCAGTTGACAAAACTGATTGGGACGTATAATTATTGTCCATTCGAATTAGTTTTCGGCAATCAAAGCAATTTGCCAGAACCTTTTAATACGGTAGATAAAATTTCTCCTTTGTATAATGTCGAAGACTTTTAGATTAGTTTAGATTAGATAATGATTATAAAAGAGCAGAAATGTTGTTAGAAAAACATAAAGTTAAAAGTAAGGAATACTACCATAAGAAAGTTGTAGATTTTAAAATCAATATTGGAGATAAGGTACTACATAAAAATGAAACTGGCCATAAATTGGATCAAGTATATGTAGGTCCCCTTACAGTCACAGGAGTAGATGATAGGGATAATATAATAAAAAAAAGCTGAAAAAAAAGCATCAAACAGTTCATAAGAATAGATTAAAGATTTTTATACTTAAAAATAATAATAAAAAGGCAAATCCATGCATGTTATAAAAAAAAATATAGAAAATACCATTTTTTTGTGCTTAAAAGTAAACTTTTGATTTGGCTAAGATTTCGTTCCGTTTTGGGCCCCCCAAAAACTACAGCTGGAGCAATACCGACAGCCTGCTCTATATCGTAGTCGGCTGCACCCGCTCACGCTCTTACTGAGTCAGAAAAAGTAAAACCGCAAGCAACAAACGGTACTGCTACACTACCAGTAAAACGAAACGAAAACGTAAACAAAAAAGCTAAGTCGACCTGGTAGAGTGGAATGAACCGCAACATTACAATAAAGCGAAAGCTTAGCCCGGAGAATTCAGATTCAGGAAACAAGCCGAAAAATACACGCGACAATTTTACCCTGATCAACAATGTAGCCCTTGCAAATACCAACAGATTCGCTATGCTGACAGATACCGCTGAGCACGTGCCGCTGGGATCCGTTGATACCGAACCGAAGAAAACAAAGCCCCCTCCAATAAGAGCACAAGCGGTCTGGTAAATACTTTGATCGAGCTCATTGGAAAAGAAAGCTTTCATATAAATTCCCTTGTAAGAGGTACTATCGAAAAAATCAAACTTCATACAAAAACGGAGGACAACTACAGAAAAGTCACAAAATACCTTAGCGCACAAAAAACAGGCTTTTACACCTACCAGCTTAAAAGCAGCAAGGGCCTACAAGTAGTACTGAAGGGCATTAAGTCTAGTGTTACGCCCGAAGAGATAACTGAGGCGCTAAGGGAAAAGGGGTTTTGCGCCAAAAGCGTGTTCAACATCAAAAACAGGAACAGGCAGCCGCAACCACTCTTCAAGATTGAGCTTGCACCAGAAAACTATAATCTTAAAAAAACGAGGTTCACCCAATTTACAAACTCAAGCTCCTTCTGCACCGTAGAATCACGGTAGAAGAGCCGCATAAATGGAAGCCGTTCGAGGGTTGGAAGACGACATACAAGCTGTTTTAAGCAAAAGTTTCTCCTCAGTAGCGTCGCAAAATTCAAATCAAACAAAGAGTTCTGATTATTTCATAGAACTTTATCAAAAATTAAAACCAGCTTCGTGTATAACACGTTCGGACTCAATTATTTTGCTCCGCCAGCAGAGATGCCAAACAAACCCGAAAAGTGCGAAACCCTAATTTTTTGGAAGGTAAATTTCTGAATTTCATATTATGAGCTATCAAAATAAATATTTTTAATTTTAGGAGAGTTCAAGCAATATGCTTCCATCCAGGGAACTGGCGTTAAAATACGTTTGAGTGCCTGCAACTTCGGTTGAATCGGAAAAGGCTTTTAGCAAAGCGGGACAGATAGTATCTGATCGGCGAACTCGTCTAAAATCCGACGTAGTGGACAAACTAATGTTTATAAGCAAAAATATAAACATTTCGACAACAAAGTGACGATTGAAGATGCTAAAATTGACATATACAATGTACCTTTTTTATATAGACTGTTTGAACAGATCTCTTACAAGTTAAAATTTGCTATTACCTTGTGAAAAGAACTCGCATTGTTTTTAAGTTTCCCGTTACCATTTATTATAGGGCATGTAAAAAGATTTTGTTATAAAATTTAAAATACATTTTATTTAACAAGAGAGAACGCTATAGTCGAGTTCCCCGACTATCTGATACCCGTTACTCAGCTAGTGTAAGTGCGAAGTCCACTTTTTGGCGGTTTGTGGGCGTGGCAAAAAGTTTTTTTGCAAATCGATAGAAATTTACAAGACCAATACAAAAATTAAAAAATATTAAAACATTTTTCAAAAGTGTGGGCGTAGCAGTTTTGGGCGGTTTGTGGGCGTTAGAGTAGGCGTGGCAAAAAGTTTTTTTGCAAATCGATAGAAATTTACAAGACCAATACAAAAATTAAAAAATATTAAAACATTTTTCAAAAGTGTGGGCGTCGCAGTTTTGGGCGGTTTGTGGGCGTTAGAGTGGGCGTGGCAGCATGATTCGACAAACTTGCGCTGCGTCTATGTCCCTGGAGTCTGTATGCCTAATCTCAACTTTCTAGCTTTTGTAGTTCCTGAGATCTCGACGTTCATACGGACGGACAGACGGACATGGCCAAATCGACTCGGCTATTGATCCTGATCAAGAATATATATAGTTTATATGGTCGGAAACGCTTCCTTCTGCCTGTTACATACTTTTCAACGAATCTAGTATACCCTTTTACTCTACGAGTAACGGGTATAATAATAAATAAATGTGTTTTCTTATTTTTTAAGTGTTAATTAAAATATAAATTTTTTTAAAAAACATCGGAAACATCGATGTTTTTTGTGAAAAACATCGAAACATTTATGTTTCCAGACATCGATTTTGGGGGGGGGTGGCGGGCCGCCCTGGGCCCCGCGATGATTTGGGGCCCTCAATTATTTGAAAAAATTAAATAACATTTTTTTCAATATAGCTGAGGGGACCCCCGACTTAAACACGCCCCGGGCCTCAAGTGTCCTTAGTCCGCCACTGATAGCAGTGCTGCTTTTATTAATACCGGAAAAAAAAAAACTAAATAACAGATGCTACTTACAAGAAACTTAATAAGCCAAAGTTAACGTACTGCAATAGTGAAGGATTAAAAATTGTAAACGTCTCAGATCAGAAGCTGAGATAAGTTCGATTCTAAAAATTGATTTCGATGATCATAACAAGGTAACTACAGATATTAAACAAACAGCAAGCAACAAATCTAAAGAAATAGTAAACAATAAAGTGAAATCCTCCAATACAGTAACCACAAGGACAACAAACATTAAAATGCGTTTAATTTTGAACGACGATATGCCGATACACTCTCGCCCCTCAGATTTGTATATACCGAACGTTGTATTATAGACAATAAACACACATGAGCAAAAAGGCTTCTAATGCCGAACAAAATACTTATTTCGTATTTATGTATAAAGTGCACTTTCGTCTTTGTCGATATTTTAGCGCAGTGAGTTTCGATCGCACTGAAGTTCTACGCACAACTGCCGTGTGTCGCACACCTCTTCTACGTTTCTACCACATGTGCAGCAACACTCGGCATCAGCAACAACACGCTGGCGCCGCGCTATAACGGTTCTTCCCAAAACTACAAATGCACGCTGACGTTGCGCTATAACGGTTCTTCCCTTCTACAAATGCGCGCACGGCTCTTCCAAAACTACAAAATACAGGCGACCAATAACAGCGAAAATAGAGGCTGATGCTATATTTCCATTATGATGAAATACACTAAAAGCATACCCATACACTAACACATGCAAAAGTATGCTCCGACAAATACATAGTACCGCCATTAATATTACCTGAAATGTTCTGAAATTGTTTCATATATACAGTTGTCTTCTCTATTGTTACATAATACATCATTATCGGTTAATTGGAGTTTTATTAGACATAACATAAATTTTATATTAAAATAAAATAATGCAATACAAAACAGTTAAAAAAATGTAGTATTATGTAGATTATAAAAATATATTAGCATTATTATAATATTTGGTCTCCCGAAACATTTCCAGTTCTTCCCGAAAGTATTTTATTTACAAATTCGGATCCTCATGATTAAAATCATCCAAGATCGATTGCATTTGATCCTTTAGGCCATCAGCTATCGACGTTGTAATGAGGTCTTTAAACAAACTTGTGATTGGGCTTAAAATAATGCTGGTCATCTGCTTGATAAATCGAGGTTGGTCCAATTGCACTTGAATACCACTGTTAAAAAAACATATGAAATGCATAATTAGACATTTATTCATTCATAAAAGAAGTCGCTTAAATTAAAGATAACATAACTTAAAACTCCTTTTGCCAATGTTTGTTTTAACTTAAATTACCTATCATTAAAATCAAAACAACCATCTTCTGCGACAGAACACACGTGTAAATGTTTCAGTATCGTTTTAGTTATGGAAATTGAAAAATTAATTTTAAATATTTTTTAAATCGGAAAGAAAATTAAATTTCATATTTATAATATTAACAAGAACTAATTGAAGATATAATAATAACGCTATTAGCGATGCAGTGGATTTCAGATTTTTTTACCGACGTTGTTGATGTGCAGCGCCGTTTAGACTTGTCGTTTGTGACACTTGAGTCCAGGGAAAAAATAAAGCTATTTTAAAGCCCGAGCGTTGTACCAAAAACATTATAATATTCTAATGTCTTTGGTTGTACCATGTAAAAGCTCTTTAAAAAGTGGAAGCGTTGACCAGGCGTGGAAGTGTTGACCAGGCGGAAAAATGTTGGGGTAATGACACATTAATGATCCATCTCCGATACCCTCGACTGCGGAAACCTAGAAAATATTTAAAACTAGACCGGGCAGGTAAAAATCCTAACTGCGAAAACGCTGATAAACGAGAAAAAGCGAAAAAATTAATGAGTGCGCAGATCGAAGCACTGAAAATATAAGGGAGAACTACAACGCAACACGACTGCTACCACTGTTAAGACAAACCATTGAAGCTTTGGCAAGTCACATTTTAAGCTCCAGAATAAGTCCGTAAAGACAAGTGGAATTTAATATTCGATGGAGCCGGCAGCGGTATGACCGTTGAAAATTTTCATTATTTCGTGGAAGGAAATTCCATAGTTTGCTTGCAACTAGAAAATGGTTCTGGCAACTAATGAAAAATAGAGCAGCAGATTATGTCAGCTACCATTCCCTCACCAGGAAAATGTAACACCTTTTCCCAGGACAGAAAGTGATCTGATCAGGGTCACAGAATTGATGGAAAGGAAGCAACGACATAACGAGTCCTTTAGCAAATAAGTCTCTGACAAGCACAACATACATGTTATGTTAGAGTACAAAATCGGTAAGATAAATTTGTAGAACCTATAAAATACATTAAACAAAAAGGCTAATCAATACTGGCCGATAAATAATGAGATCACGGGAATACAGAAATATATTCATGAAGTGGTTACTGTGAAATTATACCACTTTAAACGAGAGAGAACCGTATTAATCAAGCTGGACAAGGTTGCAAGAACTGAAAAACCGACCAGACCTCGAAGGCTAAAGCAGAGATTTATTCAAAATTTTGCCCAGGCTGCTGCCTCGTTACATGATTGAAAAATGCATTAAAATCGCATTAAGAAATTAGTATAGTCAAATTACAGGCATTCCACTCCACTATAGATCACTAAATGTAGTTGCGCCGTCGCGAATACATATTATTGAAATGAATAAAGGTTACTGGCCCGGTATGGCTGTATGTGAAAGCTGTATGTGAAAGCCATACCGGGCCAGTAAACTTTATCTACTTCATTTATATGTATTCATGTATGCAAGATCAACAAGTCAAAAAAAAACAATATAGAATGCTATAGTCGATTTCTATAGTCGAGTCCCACACTATCTAATACCCATTACATAGCAGTGGATGTGCGAGGGAGAAATTTTTGCACTTACAGTTTTGGCGGTTTGTGCGCGATAAAGTGGGCGTGGCAAAAAAAATTTTGGAAAATCGATAAAAATGTACAATAATAAAAAAAAAATCGCAATTTTCGAAACATTTTTCAAAAGTGTGGGGGTGGCAGTTTTGGGCGGCTTGTGGGCGTAGCAAAACGTTTTTGGCAAATCGATAAAAATTTACAAGACTAATACAAAAGTTACTTAAGTACTAAGTATATAAACTTTCTTACAAAACTTTTTGTGGTCGCAAGATAATTATATTCGATTATTAGATCTTTGTCTTGTGCCAAAGTGCAACCAAATGGCGGATGCCATTCTTCTTGTCTTACAATCAAAAATTCGAATAACAATCAATGGTAGGCAAATTGCAAGCAAACCGCAAGCAACAAACGGTACTGCTACACTACCAGTAAAACGAAACGAAAACGTAAACAAAAAAGCTAAGTCGACCTGGCAGACTGGAATGAACCGCAACATTACAATAAAGCGAAAGCTTAGCCCGGAGAATTCAGATTCAGGAAACAAGCCGAAAAATACACGCGACAATTTTACCTTGATCAACAATGTAGCCCTTGCAAATACCAACAGATTCGCTATGCTGACAGATACCGCTGAGCACGTGCCGCTGGGATCCGTTGATACCGAACCGAAGAAAACAAAGCCCCCTCCAATAAGAGCACAAGCGGTCTGGTAAATACTTTGACCGAGCTCATTGGAAAAGACACCTTTCTTATAAAAATTCCCTTGTAAGAGGTACTATCGAAAAAATCAAACTTCAAACAAAAACGGAGGACAACTACAGAAAAGTCACAAAATACCTTAGCGCACAAAAAACAGGCTTTTACACCTACCAGCTTAAAAGCAGCAAGGGCCTACAAGTAGTACTGAAGGGCATTAAGTCTAATGTTACGCCCGAAGAGACAACTGAGGCGCTAAGGGAAAAGGGGTTTTGCGCCAAAAGCGTGTTCAACATCAAAAACAGGAACAGGCAGCCGCAACCACTCTTCAAGATTGAGCTTGCACCAGAAAACTATAATCTTAAAAAAAACGAGGTTCACCCAATTTACAAACTCAAGCTCCTTCTGCACCGTAGAATCACGGTAGAAGAGCCGCATAAATGGAAGCCGTTCGAGGGTTGGAAGACGACATACAAGCTGTTTTAAGCAAAAGTTTCTCCTCAGTAGCGTCGCAAAATCCAAATCAAACAAAGAGTTCTGATTATTTCATAGAACTTTATCAATTAAAATTAAAATCAGCTTCGTGTATAACACGTTCGGACTCAATTATTTTGCTCCGCCAGCAGAGATGCCAAACAAACCCGAAAAGTGCGACACCCTAATTTTTTGGAAGGTAAATTTCTGAATTTCATATTATGAGCTATCAAAATAAATATTTTTAATTTTAGGAGAGTTCAAGCAATATGCTTCCATCCAAGGAACTGGCGTTAAAATACGTTTGAGTGCCTGCAACTTCGGTTGAATCGGAAAAGGCTTTTAGCAAAGCGGGACAGATAGTATCTGATCGGCGAACTCGTCTAAAATCCGACGTAGTGGACAAACTAATGTTTATAAGCAAAAAAAAAAACATTTCGACAACAAAGTGACGATTGAAGATGCTAAAATTGACATATACAATGTACCTTTTTTATATAGACTGTTTGAACAGATCTCTTACAAGTTAAAAGAACTCGCATTGTTTTTAAGTTTCCCGTTACCATTTATTATAGGGCATGTAAAAAGATTTTGTTATAAAATTTAAAATAAATTTAATTTAATAATAAATAAATGTGTTTTCTTTTTTTTTAAGTGTTAATTAAAATATAAATTTTTTTAAAAAACATCGGAAACATCGAAACATCGGAGGCGGGCCGCCCCGGGCCCCGCGATGATCTAAAGAAATAGTAAACAATAAAGTGAAATCCTCCAATACAGTAACCACAAGGACAACAAACATTAAAATGCGTTTAATTTTGAACGACGATATGCCGATACACTCTCGCCCCTCAGATTTGTATATACCGAACGTTGTATTTGTAAACTGTATATAATTGTAAATACTAAATAACTAAATATCGATAGAATTAATTGAATAGATTTAAGAATGAACGATAGTATCATCGATATATCGAATGTAGATAAGTGATCGAGGAGCAAGAAGAAAGGACTTTGGATCGAGAAGTTGAAGGAGAAACATCGTTAATAAAGAATATATAAAATTGTTACAAAAATCAGGTGTGGGGTATATCCCAAAACAGTTATAGTAAAGCAAGACTACGATGGAATATAGTGTTATTCTAAAAAATCAAAAACTGAGTTAATTGACATTTTAAAAGCAAACGAAGTTTATTTTGGCGAAGACGCGACTTTAGTTCAACTGCGCAACGCCGTTAAGAGTGTAATGGCCGAGAATAAAAATAAAACCATAGCGTCAAACCTAGTGAAAACCATAGAGGCAGATGAAGAACCAACTAATGTGACGATTCCTAAAAGTGAAATTAAGACGATTGGCGGTGGCAACGAGAATGTGCACGAGGATTCTGATGAAATTAAAATTTACGAGAAGTCAATAACTGTAACCGGTGACAGTGGCAGCATGCACAGGGAAGAAAGAGACAACCATAGTGTAGCGCCAAGCGGCAGCGTGGATGATGAAATACCTGGAAAAGATGATGAAATAACTACGAGAAATGAGGCAATAAGAAAGAATGAAATGCTAAACGAGAAAAAGCATGATTTATCAAGAGAGGCTGAATATGCACAGTTAGAGATGCAGCATTTAAACAACTTGGAAAACTTGTACCTAGCTCGTAGGCGTGTTGCTGAACTGGAAGCAGATTTTAAGTTAATGGAAGGAGGAGCAAGAACCGTGAGAAATGACGTCATTGGGATGAAAGACATAGAAGCCTTGATTAATTGTTTTTCGGGAGATGATGGCTACCCGATACGGCGTTGGATAAATGACTTTGAGCATATAATGAACACGTATGACGTACCAGATCAACGCCGTTGGATATTTGCTAGGCGTATGTTAAGCGGATCAGCAAAAGCTCAAATGATCAATGTGAACCCTTTAACATGGAATACCCTATGCAAGGAGCTGCTGGCGATTTTTGAACAAAAAGTGACAGCGTGGGACGTGATTAAACAGCTTGAAGCGAGAAAAAAATTTCCTGATGAAAGTACATTGCACTATTACATCGCTATGTGTGGCATTTCGAAGCAAGCAACGCTAGCGGATTCTGATGTAATTCGTGCAATTGTGAGTGGGCTCCAAGACAAAACAGGAGCTGCCACTTCTTTAGCCTTTTGTGAATCGTTGGATGAATTGCGCAAGAAGATAACTATATATGATAAAGTAAAGATATCTGATCAACGGGTGGCTGCTGCAAACGTGGATAGTTCGAGTAATGTAAAAATGATTAAATCAACAAACCTTCAGCAACGACCTACAGCTGTGCGTTGTTACAATTGCCGAAAATTGGGGCATATAATGAGCGAGTGCAGACGCCCAAAGAGACCTGAAGGTGCCTGCTTCAACTGCTACAGCCAGGACCACAAATACCAGGACTGCCCGAGGAAGAGGGGCGTCACTACCGTAGCAGCCATGCAAGATGGGGAACTGTCGGACACTGATGACCTGGCAGCGGTTCAATCGGTTAAGTTATGATTTCTTTATGGTGAAGAGAGGTGTATTACTGTTTTAAGTTTATTTGACACAGGAAGTCCAGTAAGCTTTATTCAAAAATCTTTAGTTCCAAATAATGTTAAATTAAAATCTCAAAGAAGTAAATACCATGGAATAGGTGGACAACAAATATTAATTTTTGCAAAAATTGAATGCAGTGTATATTTTCATAAAAAAGCTTATAAAGTTAGTTTATTAGTTGTAGAAGACACATTATTACCATTACCTACCTTACTAGGGCGAGATTCACTTAAAATAATGGAAGTCCAATTAGTACATAAGAAACAGATAAATGCGGAATATAATTTTTCAAATAAAAATATTAATAACGACAGTAATAACAAGTTTTCTGCATCTCTTTTCACCAGTAAATATATAACCCATTACAATAAGAAAACTAATATAAATAATTCTAGTTGTTTAAGTAAAAATAAGTTGAATAACCAAAAACTAAATAATCAAAAGGATATAAATAGTTACCAACAAAGTAATCAATTAGAAATAGAACAATTTTTTAGTAACTATGCAGGATATATTGAAGAAGAGTTAAAGGAACTAATTAGTGTAGGAAACGGATTCGGAAAAGATTATGAAGAAAAATGTAGTGAAATAGTAAAAACTCATTATTTAAGTAAAAATTTAGATTATAAAAAAGCTCCTATATATCAGATGACTATTAGAGTTACAGATACTACACCCTTTCATTGTTCACCTAGGCGTTTGTCATACTATGAAAAAGAGAAAGTAGGTGAAATAATTGATGATCTTCTTAAGAAAAATGTTATTAGAAAAAGTAAATCTCCTTATGCATCTCCCATAGTTTTGATTAAAAAGAAATCTGGTGAACTTAGAATGTGCGTAGATTATAGAGGACTTAATAAGCGAATAGTTAAAGATAATTTCCCATTACCGTTAATTGAAGATTGCTTAGAGTACTTAGAAGGCAAGATATGTTTTTCAATAATGGATTTTAAGAGTGGCTTCCACCAAATAGGCGTAGATTCACAGAGTGTACCGTTTACCTCATTTGTAACACCCCATGGGCAATATGAATATTTAAGAATGCCATTTGGCTTAAAAAATGGATCAGCTATTTTTCAAAGATTTATTACAGAAGTATTAGTGGACTTTATTCAAAACAAGCAAATAGTAGTGTATATGGATGATATAGTGATAGCTACCAAAACTGTAAAGGAACATTTAGAAATCCTAAAGAAATTATTAGATCGTATTAGTGAGAACAACCTAGAGATTAACCTAAAAAAATGTGAATTTTTAAAACCTGAATGTGAGTTCCTTGGCTATAAAATCAACCGTAGTGGAATTACACCTAGTGAAGCACACCTAGATGCTTTAAAAAATTTCCCTATACCGCAAAATTTAAACACCCTTCATTCGTGCTTAGGATTCTTCTCATATTTTAGGCGTTTTGTATTATCCTTTGCAAAAATTGCAAAACCTTTAACGGATTTATTAAAACAAGGAGGCCCATTTCCACTTAATGAAGAACAACTAGGAGCTTTTAAATCGTTGAAAACCGTATTATCGAATCCTCCAGTATTGGCTATCTTTAACCCTAATCGTGAGACTGAACTTCATACAGATGCTAGCTCGCATGGCTTTGGAGCCGTCCTTATGCAGAGACAAGATGATGGCAAGATGCATCCAGTATCGTTTTATTCAGGTAAAACTAATGCAGCTGAGTCTAGGTATCATAGTTTTGAATTGGAAACCCTAGCGATTATTAATGCATTACGTCGATTTAGAGTTTATTTAGAGCATAGGCATTTTAAAATAGTGACAGATTGTAATTCTTTAGTGCAGACACTGAGTAGGAAAGCCATAAACCCTAAGATAGCGAGATGGTCATTGGAATTGGAGAATTATGATTATTCTATAGTTCATAGACCTGGTGTTAATATGCCTCATGTTGATGCGTTGAGTAGACAAGTTCAAGTATTAGATGCACTTAGAGAAAATAGTGATAACGCCATAGAGTCCCTAGCGAAACCCCTGATGAGTAGTGAACATAGTGATAATACCGTAGAGTCCATAGCTAAATCCATAGGGAATAATAGGAACTTAGAGAGTAGAGTAGGAAATAGGAGATACATGCCGCATTGTGAAAGTAGAGATGAGACTCAGTCAAATATATCAGAAGACCATAATTTTAGCATAGAGGATAGTAAAGACAGCTGGGGTGGTGTCCCAAATGAATTGGAGTTTAGAGAAAAATCCATAGTAGAGTCGATTAAAGTAGTGGGGGTAGTAGGAGCAACACCTAGGGATATTGACCTTATATTGCAAACTGAACAAATGCGTGACCCTGAAATAATTAAGATAAGAACAGCCGTGGAGGAAGGTAGTTGCACTTCATTTGAATTAGTAGATGGCGTTATTTATAAAAAGAATAGTGACGAATCCTTATGTCTGTATGCTCCGAGTTGCATGGAAGAACAAATAATTAGGTTATCACATGAAAAATTAGGCCACCTAGCTGCTGAAAAATGTGTAAAGGATTTAAAGAGAAACTATTGGTTCCCAGCTATGAGTAGTAAAGTAGGAAATTTTATAAGAAATTGTTTACCGTGTATATTGCATTCAGTACCGAAAACCATTCATAATCGTACACTCCATAGCATTCCAAAGCCGTGTATACCTTTCCATACTATTCACATAGATCATTTAGGACCGCTACCAAGCATACATTCAAAAAGAAAACACCTCCTTGTTGTCATAGATTCATTTACGAAATTTGTTAAGCTATTTCCAGTAAATAGCACTAGTACTCGTGAAGCAAAAGATTCACTTAGTAGGTATTTTGACTTCTATAGCCGTCCAAAACGAATTATTTCTGACAGGGGATCTTGTTTTACCTCCCTAGAGTTTTCGACCTTTCTTCAAGAACGTGAAATAGAGCATATCAAGGTGGCTACAGGCGCACCTCAAGCCAATGGGCAAGTAGAGAGAGTGAACAGAATCTTAACACCTATGTTAGGTAAATTATCAGAGCCAATAGAGCAGGCGGATTGGTATAAGTTATTAAATAAAGTTGAGTTTGCCATTAATAATTCCATTCATAGTAGTACTCAAGAATCACCTAGTATTCTATTATTTGGTGTGAGTCAAAAAGGCCCTATAGTTGATGAATTATCAGAATACATTGAGGACAAGTTTAATTTAGAGCAAAAAGACTTAGACAGTATCCGTTTAAAGGCTAATAGGAATATACAGCACTCACAATATAAGAATGAGCAATATTATGCAAAGAAACATAAAGCCCCTCTGGAATATAAAGTCGGAGATTTTGTAGCTATACGAAATATTGATACAACACCTGGAGTTAATAAGAAATTCGCACCCAAGTATCGCGGCCCTTATAAAGTAAATAGAGTATTTGAAAATGACCGTTATGAAATTGTTGATGTAGATGATTGTCAATTAACCCAATTACCATTTAAGAGTATATTAGAACCAGCGAGATTGAAACATTGGAAAACCGTTGTAAACCATACTATAGCATTACTATTGTAGATCGAGGTCGATCATAAGTCAGGTAGGCCGAATGTAAACTGTATATAATTGTAAATACTAAATAACTAAATATCGATAGAATTAATTGAATAGATTTAAGAATGAACGATAGTATCATCGATATATCGAATGTAGATAAGTGATCGAGGAGCAAGAAGAAAGGACTTTGGATCGAGAAGTTGAAGGAGAAACATCGTTAATAAAGAATATATAAAATTGTTACATATTATAGACAATAAACACACATGAGCAAAAAGGCTTCTGATGCCGAACAAAATACTTATTTCGTATTTATGTATAAAGTGCACATTCGTCTTTGTCGAAATTTTAGCGCAGTGAGTTTCGATCGCACTGAAGTTCTACGCACAACTGCCGTGTGTCGCACACCTCTTCTACGTGCTTACCACATGTGCAGCGAAACACACTCGGCATCAGCAACAACACGCTGGCGCCGCGCTATAACAGTTCTTCCCAAAACTACAAATGCACGCTGACGTTGCGCTATAATGGTTCTTCCCTTCTACAAATGCGCGCACGGCTCTTCCAAAACTACAAAATACAGGCGACCAATAACAGCGAAAATAGAGGCTGATGCTATATTTCCATTATGATGAAATACACTAAAAGCATACCCATACACTAACACATGCAAAAGTATGCTCCGACAAATACATAGTACCGCCATTAATATTACCTGAAATGTTCTGAAATTGTTTCATATATACAGTTGTCTTCTCTATTGTTACATAATACATCATTATCGGTTAATTGGAGTTTTATTAGACATAGCATAAATTTTATATTAAAATAAAATAATACAATACAAAACAGTTAAAAAAATGTAGTATTATGTAGATTATAAAAATATATTAGCATTATTATAATATTTGGTCTCCCGAAACATTTCCAGTTATTCCCGAAAGTATTTTATTTACAAATTCGTGCAGATGTAAAGGATCCTCATGATTAAAATCATCCAAGATCGATTGCATTTGATCCTTTAGGCCATCAGCTATCGACGTTGTAATGAGGTCTTTAAACAAACTTGTGATTGGGCTTAAAATAATGCTGGTCATCTGCTTGATAAATCGAGGTTGGTCCAATTGCACTTGAATACCACTGTTAAAAAAACATATGAAATGCATAATTAGACATTTATTCATTCATAAAAGAAGTCGCTTAAATTAAAGATAACATAACTTAAAACTCCTTTTGCCAATGTTTGTTTTAACTTAAATTACCTATCATTAAAATCAAAACAACCATCTTCTGCGACAGAACACACGTGTAAATGTTTCAGTATCGTTTTAGTTATGGAAATTGAAAAATTAATTTTAAATATTTTTTAAATCGGAAAGAAAATTAAATTTCATATTTATAATATTAACAAGAACTAATTGAAGATATAATAATAACGCTATTAGCGATGCAGTGGATTTCAGATTTTTTTTACCGACGTTGTTGATGTGCAGCGCCGTTTAGACTTGTCGTTTGTGACACTTGAGTCCAGGGAAAAAATAAAGCTATTTTAAAGCCCGAGCGTTGTACCAAAAACATTATAATATTCTAATGTCTTTGGTTGTACCATGTAAAAGCTCTTTAAAAAGTGGAAGCGTTGACCAGGCGTGGAAGTGTTGACCAGGCGGAAAAATGTTGGGGTAATGACACATTAATGATCCATCTCCGATACCCTCGACTGCGGAAACCTAGAAAATATTTAAAACTAGACCGGGCAGGTAAAAATCCTAACTGCGAAAACGCTGATAAACGAGAAAAAGCGAAAAAATTAATGAGTGCGCAGATCGAAGCACTGAAAATATAAGGGAGAACTACAACGCAACACGACTGCTACCACTGTTAAGACAAACCATTGAAGCTTTGGCAAGTCACATTTTAAGCTCCAGAATAAGTCCGTAAGGACAAGTGGAATTTAATATTCGATGGAGCCGGCAGCGGTATGACCGTTGAAAATTTTCATTATTTCGTGGAAGGAAATTCCATAGTCTGCTTGCAACTAGAAAATGGTTCTGGCAACTAATGAAAAATAGAGCAGCAGATTATGTCAGCTACCATTCCCTCACCAGGAAAATGTAACACCTTTTCCCAGGACAGAAAGTGATCTGATCAGGGTCACAGAATTGATGGAAAGGAAGCAACGACATAACGAGTCCTTTAGCAAATAAGTCTCTGACAAGCACAACATACATGTTATGTTAGAGTACAAAATCGGTAAGATAAATTTGTAGAACCTATAAAATACATTAAACAAAAAGGCTAATCAATACTGGCCGATAAATAATGAGATCACGGGAATACAGAAATATATTCATGAAGTGGTTACTGTGAAATTATACCACTTTAAACGAGAGAGAACCGTATTAATCAAGCTGGACAAGGTTGCAAGAACTGAAAAACCGACCAGACCTCGAAGGCTCAAGCAGAGATTTATTCAAAATTTTGCCCAGGCTGCTGCCTCGTTACATGATTGAAAAATGCATTAAAATCGCATTAAGAAATTAGTATAGTCAAATTACAGGCATTCCACTCCACTATAGATCACTAAATGTAGTTGCGCCGTCGCGAATACATATTATTGAAATGAATAAAGGTTACTGGCCCGGTATGGCTGTATGTGAAAGCTGTATGTGAAAGCCATACCGGGCCAGTAAACTTTATCTACTTCATTTATATGTATTCATGTATGCAAGATCAACAAGTCAAAAAAAAACAATATAGAATGCTATAGTCGATTTCTATAGTCGAGTCCCACACTATCTAATACCCATTACATAGCAGTGGATGTGCGAGGGAGAAATTTTTGCACTTACAGTTTTGGCGGTTTGTGCGCGTTAAAGTGGGCGTGGCAAAAAAAATTTTGGAAAATCGATAAAAATGTACAATAATAAAAAAAAAATCGCAATTTTCGAAACATTTTTCAAAAGTGTGGGGGTGGCAGTTTTGGGCGGCTTGTGGGCGTAGCAAAACGTTTTTGGCAAATCGATAAAAATTTACAAGACTAATACAAAAGTTACTTAAGTACTAAGTATATAAACTTTCTTACAAAACTTTTTGTGGTCGCAAGATAATTATATTCGATTATTAGATCTTTGTCTTGTGCCAAAGTGCAACCAAATGGCGGATGCCATTCTTCTTGTCTTACAATCAAAAATTCGAATAACAATCAATGGTAGGCAAATTGGCATTTTTTGCGATATCAGAATTGGGAAAACGCAGTTTTATTTTTCACAACATAGAGGTGGGTGACGTGAAACCAGTAAAGCAAAGGCATTTTTCTGTATTGATTATTTACGAGGAAGTCGAGAGGGAGAGATTCTATGGATTCCCTTCCAGCAGATGGTGGGTATTGCTTGTCTTTATCTACTTTGTCTAGATCACTTCTATAGCTGACGAGCCGTTTTTTCGCTTGCGCTCGTATTTTACTATTACATCTGGCCTGAGTATAATGCACAGTGTGATCATCCGTTACACCGTCCATCCACCTGTCTTTCCGCCTGTATGAACGTCGAGATCTCAGCAACTATAAAAGCTACTTTTGGCAAATGCTTTCATATTTTTAATTTTTGTATTACTCTTGTAAATTTTTATCAATTTTTGCCACGTACACTAACTGCCCAAACCCGTCAAGTACGCACATTTAAAATATTGTAATGATTTTTTTGGTTTTCTGATTTGTCATGCTTATTTCTTCAGTATAGCAAAAACATTTGGGGCACGACCAACTCCAACGCCCACACTATTAAAAATTTTGTTGAAAATTCAAAAGTCATAGTGATACTATATACACTATTTTGTGGAGAGGGATGATACCATGAAGAGAACTAGGAGAGAGAAAGATCTCCCTCTTTTTTCGGTCTACGATTCTGCTTATTCACTTTGAGATCTAGTGCACATTTTTAATTCGCTAAACAATTTTTAAGAATATGGATAATTCAAGGTGCATCGCCTCCATGTCTGCATAAAGCTTTCTTTTCATCGGCAAATGCATTTTTCCGAAAAGGTAGAGGTCGCAGGGTGCCATATTGGTTGAATACGGGGTGTGGTTGATTGTTAAAATGGTCAAATAATCGGCCACAAGCGTTGATCGATGAGTCGAATATGGCGCACCAAACGCTCTAAAACTACAAGTTAGAATACCGCATTAACGTTTTGGCCGGGTGGAACAAATTTTTTATGGGCAATACTCTTAGAACATAAAACCAAATCAGCATTGTCTTCACTTTTGACTTCTCCAGGCGCAAATTTGGTTGGCCCATATGTTAATCGTCTTATATGTCCGAACTGATTTTGTTTGTCTGCTCGCTACGGAATACGTGCGGCTAGCTCAGTAGAGTTTGTGCCTTCGTCCCACCAAATTTATAGAATAACGTGATCACCCGGTTACCAGTAATAACACTTGCAGTTTCGTTCTTGGATCTTTATTTGTGCTTGGACTTACAAAGAAATCTGATTATCCGGCCTTTGTGCTGGATGGATTGTCCACCGGCCTCGTTCCGCTGTATCTCCGCTCCTCTCGTCCTGATTCGCTCGGACCTTCGTTGTTGGGCACTCGTCACCTGGGCTGAGAGTTGTTGTCTTACGCAGACTCACGGCAGCTAACGGCTGTGATCCTCAAGGCAAACGCCTGTGGAACAGCAACGCGTCAACCCCACGTCTGGTATCACGCCTGTTTGGATCGCACGGACACACCTAGGCGATCGCCTGGTTCAAGTTCGCGGTCTCCTACAGAGTTCTCCGGGTCTACACCACAATCCCTGCCGCTTACCCTGTGCCTTCCTTAGTTTGGCTTCGCCTGTTCGATGCCTGTGGGCTACTCGTGCTTCGTCGTACTGGACCTCCGCTACCTGCGTCTCAATTTGGAGACCTTCTCATCCCAAACGTCTTGACGTAGCGATCTTGCTCCTTGTTGACTACCACGGCTGCAGCTCCTCTGCTGACTTCGTTCTAACGTTGTTGACTCGTACACTTGTTCTCCTCGACTGTCTGTCACGCTTTCAGCGTTCGGCCTGTATATATAGGTCTCCTCTCCTCCAGTCTCCGGATCCAAAGTCCACGCTTTTGCCGTTCTTTGCAAACTGCCGTGCAGCTAGCACTAAGAATTCGGGGCTGCTAACTCGCAGACAAACTAAAAATCGCCAAGCAACTAAAAATGCAACTAAAAATGCCGATAAACCAACGTCAGAAGATGGTCATTCAACCTCAATTGGTAACACTAATACCAACAACAGTGGTAACAGTGATGCCATTTACTACCAATGCTGTAACCCTACATACAGTGATGCCATTGACGTACAATGCCCTGTTTGCAAAATGCCGTGCAGCTAGCACTAAGAATTCGGGGCTGCTAACTCGCAGACAAACTAAAAATCGCTAAGCAACTAATAATGCCGATAAACCAACGTCAGAAGATGGTCATTCAACATCAATTGGTAACACTAATACCAACAACAGTGGTAACAGTGATGCCATTTACTAACAATGCTGTAACCCTACTTGCAATGGAACGAAGATTACTGGAAAGACTTGGAAAGATGAACCGACCACATACTCAATGACTGGAAGATAAAATATTCTGGAACAGGAGTGTCTATAGACAATTTTATGTACATGGTAAAGGCGCTGATAATGCAAACTCTAGATGGAAATTTGATCGTATTCTGCAAGAATGCCAATATACTTTTTGAAAGAAAAACTAACTATTTTTACTGGCGGTATTAGAAAGATCATGACGAGGTTTTCTGGGATAGTATTTGTTTAGTTGTTTAGGTAGATTAGAGATGACGGGGATATTGAGTAGTTGATCAGGAATACCAAGCAAATGACGAACGAAACATGTAATACCTTTTACGACAGCATATTTGGTATGCTTATCTAGCTGATCAGGTAGAACACCTTTGGATGGAGTCCAAGCTTGCATAGATCTTAAAATATAATCTGCGGCCCGAAATTAGACATAAGATCTTTACATTGCCATTAAAACAGTTTCGGAGTTAAGAGAATTTGTCGTTGGCGCGAAGTGTTTCCGATGTGAAACGGTGTTGTGGATATACCAGAGGCACTCCGTTTAAGCGGGACGTCTCTGAGCTTAGTTTAAAACAAGAGGATCAGCTAGAGTCTGAATCTGAAAACGAGTTAGAGATAGAAGCTCTTGCCTTGGTATGCTTGAACTGATCAATGATTGGCGCAATAACTGTTTGCCAACACCTTTCTCTGACGAACGACAAAAAAGGACAGTCCATGGCTACATAGCAAAATCAAAGTATTAAGGTATGTTTAAGTCCCGGAAGAAAATACATCTTGCGTCTTAAGGAGTTTTGGAAATGTCAGGAAATGAAGGACCGGCCTTGAGTACATTAGTTCTCTTTCGGATGGACTCAAAGATCTTAGACAATTTTTACCTATCAGCATGTTAAGCCGAACATTTTATGGATTATTCGACTCTGGTGCATCCATAAGTTGTATTGGGAGTCACTTGGCATGCGAAGTATTGAAAGTGGTATGGTATGTTTGTTCCAAATTTCGCATCGTTTTAGTGCAGGAATTCGAAAAAGGAGACGAACGGCCTTTTGCGTTCATTTTAAAGAAATTGAACAAGGCACAGCGTTACCATTTTCTAAGCCTGTCAGGAAAATTGATACCAGTGCGGTTGTTAAATATCTGGTTGGTGAATTGTTTATGGCATATGGAGCCCCTAAAACCGTGGTCACGGTGAACATTATTTAAATAGATGTGAGCACTATATAAAGGCTGATGAGAAAGAAAAATGGAAAATCGTTAGGGATCTGCGATTGTGCTATGGCTGCTTACGGAAAGGACACGCTTTGTCAATTTGCAAATACAAACGAGACTGGAAGTAAAATGGATGTAAGAAGCAGCACCATGTATCATTACACCCAGATAATTCCAAAGAAAAAAAAAATAAAATTGAACAGAAAAAGGCTACGATTAAAACGATTAATCCGAAAACCCAAAAATTGTTGTTTAAAGTTTTAGCCGTAGAAATTATGGGTCCACACAACAATGTAATTCAAACGTACGCATTTCTAGACGAAGGATCATCTGCTTCATTGAAAAACGAAAACTTAGCAGATATGTTGGGCGTACGGGAACCAATACGAAGGTTGACTTTGAATTGGATAGAAAATCACGCAAAAGAGCTTTTATCAATGGAATGCCATCTTCGCATTAGAGCTTCTGGAGCGGATAAAAAATGGCTTCCTATAACCGGAAATTCTGTACCTAAATTAGATTTACCATTGCAGTCAGTAGAAACTTGGGAAACTTACAAAAAAGTACACACGGCTACGAAATTTGCCAATAAGCGGATATTCAGATGCTGATCCCAAAATTCTAATTGGAATTAATAATTGTCATCTAATAACAAATATCAAAAGTATAGGTTTAGATACAAATCTAGTTGCAGCCAAAACGCCATTGGGTTGGCTTGTGTATGGCTCGAACGGAGACAAACAGGAGGATTTATCTCGATTATCAGTGGTCCTTCATGTGTGTACAAAAGAAGATAACTCAGATCAAGATATTAAAAAAAATATTGAAGAATACTTCACAAGGGAGAACTTTGGAGTAATGATACAGAAAAAGCCATTGAAATCGGCGGATATTTCCAGAGCGGGGGATAAATTGAAAAATACAACAAAAAAATTAGAACGAGGTTTTGAGACTGGTCAACTTTGCAAGAATGATGCGATTAAATTGCCGAATAGCTAAAACATGGCTCTTCAAATAATGCTTGGAGTGGAAAACTAAATGAAAACATTTGGAAAGATGGACGAATATTATGGACTTCGTCAAAAAACGGTACGCTGTTAAAATGTCAGAAAAAGAAGCAATTGATCAACTACCAGAAAATTTATTTTTAAAATTTAAAAATTTGATATTTATGTTGGAGCAAGCAAACCATTTTCGTTTGGATAGATGTTACATATATGACAGGATTTTTTTCAACAAAAGGTGAAATCGATTTGCACATTTTCGTTCATGCAAGCAAACAGGCCTTCGCAACCGTAGCTTATTGGCGAGTAACTTGCGCATAAGATACTAAATTAGTCTTTATTGCAGGCAAGACCAGATGTGCACCATAGAAGATATTATCGATTCCCAGACTCGAGTTACAAGCAGCGGTCTTAGAACACGTATGAAAAAATACTATTTTAGGAAACCATACCGTGACTGTGAATGAAACTACACTATGGTCGGACTCGCGAACTGTGATTTCTTGGATACAATCAGATCATCGACAGTTTAAGCCCTTCGTTACACATCGGGTCAGCGAAATATTGGAATCGACTACTTAAAATAATTGGGGATGGGTGCCCACTAATTTAAAAAGTAGACAAAGCAACAAAGTCAAGCCCCCGTCCAAAGTATTCTTTCGAAAACGAATGGATCAGCGGTCCCGAATTATTACTTGCTGAAAATGATACTTGGCCGACAATGGAGTACAGTTTAATCGCAGATGACAGTATTGAGAGGAGTAAAATCACAATGACAGTAAAAACTAACCAATTTGTAGATATCAAAAGTTTCTCGAGCTATCTAAGGTTGAATCGTGTGATGGGATGGAATCGTTTTAGAGTGCAGTTCAGGAGGATGCTGGAAACGCTTGGTAAGGTCAACCAATAGAATTCTGAGCGTAACGCTCAAGGAGAAATCACCACATGTTGAATCGCTAAGAAGCTTACTTATTGAGGCTGAAAATATAATAAATAGTCGACCTCTCACTCACCTTTCAGTTAACATAGATAAACCGGCACCTTTAACGCATAATCATTTCTTGCTGGGAACGACCAATTCTACTCAAACGCCAGGAGATGTTAACAATTTAATTATCGTAAACAATACCGCATTGCACAGCAATTAAAATATCACTTTTTGAGTCGATGGATCAAAGAGTACTTCCCCACTTTAACTAGACGAACCAAATGGCATACAAGGACTAAGCCAATCGCCAATGGAGATGTAGTCATAATCTGTGAGGATAATCAACCGTGTAGTGGCCAGGGTACCAGAAATCAATAATACATAAATTATTATCATGTGTAAAGACTTTGCCAAGACCACTTTTCGGTATACGTGGGTTAATTGGAAGCTCGTAAAAATTCTGTGAGACCGAAGCCAAAAGTCCTAGTTGTTCGTTTCGAACTTAAGCGTCGCTCTAATAGCCTGGAAAGGTCCCGTTAAAGCTCCCTTGGCTCGTCGCGTTTGCAAAGAGTACAGCAAACACGCGATCATTCCGATTTTTCTACTCTGAGACGAACGACGCTCTGAAAAGAGCAGGCCACTAAAATGAAGTGAAAACACGTGCGGTCTTTAAATAAAACAGTAATCGGTCAAGAAAGTGTAGTAAACCGTACTGCATAAATCGCCCTCTTCGATTCCTAAAATTTGTATTTGCAAAGGCAGGTAAACAAGAACACGGAACACCGTTATTTTGTGCAGAAACTGACCACGAGTTCTTTACAGAATTGAGGCACTGTTGGCCGGCAAAGTTACACGCCTATGTGCAGCCAAGCCACGTGGTGTACATATGTACATATTGGCGCGGGTGCGCTGGTATTAGGGCATTCGCTACACACCTATGCATACACATATTTATGCATAGACGTTGCCGACAGAGACCGCAAGCCACGTGGTGTACATATGTACAAGTTAACTAAAGTTAACCGGGCGACGGCTACGACCGATCGTCCGAAGACTCGCTCCGGCCAAACTGCTGACACAGCGTCTGGCCGGAAGCCCGTGCAAGTTAACTAAAGTTAACCGGGCGACGGCTACGACCGATCGTCCGAAGACTCGCTCCGGCCAAACTGCTGACACAGCGTCTGGCCGGAAGCCCGTGCATAGCCGGCAAACACTACCCGTTGGAGTGGCCGCTATGAGTTTCATATTTTGTTAGCCTTAAGTTCAGTTCGTCTTGGACATTCATAAAATAAAGAGCCATCGCTCATGAACCAACAACTCCGGCATTCTGTCGTTAACTTTATATATTGATCATAGCAATCTGAGTCCCTAGGCCAGTTGCATTAAGGAAGACAGTCATCTTCCCAACATAATCGTCATAATTCTCCAAGTGGATTTATCACCCTCTTCCCCTGTGCGAGGGACACCATCAGCCAACCGGCACATCATCGGAGACTGCAGCGAGGGATCCCCCTGTGGCCACCCGAATATTAATTAATTGGCGCTTAACTAGCGGGAAACACGCACCCGCCCATATCATACATAATAGACAAAATAATTACAAAAGATGTAAGTGGGCCCGCTGGTCAAACCCTTTACGTCTTCGATACATATTCCATAGTTCAGACCAGTATTAAAATATTAAAATAAACCAGTCTGAAGAGTGTTTTTCAAAAATCTCAATATTGAATGTGACGACTAATAGGTGTTTGGTGTTTAATTCCAATTTTTTATCCGGTGGAGGAGATTTACCCGAAACCCCATTGTTTAATAAATAAATATTATAATATTATCACATATTTTCACTGCGAAAAAAATTTAATTAACATCATAATCCGTTGCAAATACGGCGTATAAAAAATTAATTTAATTTAATTCGCTCACAGTTTGTGTTACGGCGCATTGCTATTTCGCCGAGCAGTTAAATTTTTTTCGCAGTGTGCACCCAACAGACATTATATGCTGTTACACTGCAAATATTTTTGGTGATCAGAGCCAAGGCTCTCACAATTTAATATACCAGATTTGAATTTTTATTGGACATTTAATTCGGTTTTGTATAACACATCGCTCGAGTAGAAATTCTTGGTATTAGCTTCGCAGTCCACTTTGTATCTTTTATTGTCCCCACTCCACCGCTGTGAACCCGATACGGCCGCGCATGCATTTGTATTTCAATTATTTATTCTTCGCTTCTTTGTTTATAGTGGCGGAAGCTCAGCTCCCGCATACCCCCTTACCTTGCCGCTGCTCCGCGAGGCGACGGCTTGGTTCGAACAGCTTCATACATAGTTGTTAAGGCGGCGGCCCCGTCCCCGCGTACTTCTTGCATTGCCAGCTGCCTTCATGGGCAAAATAGCTGAGCGGGCATTGCATACCAGTGCAGTTTAACTTAAGCACATATGAGCTCCCCGTTTACACAATATAGAGAAAATAAACGGTACGCTAGCGGCTCAGATTCCGACAGTGAAGGGCCCCCGCGCACTTCCACCCCAATACGGGCACCCGCTGACCCCCCTTCAGTTAGAACCATGGACCCAGATCAGCTTAAGGCTGTGATTCAGGCCGCCGTTAATCATGCCTTGGCAGAAGCGGCCGGTGAAGCCATGCGCAGAAAAGAAGAAATGCGCCAAACTATACAACAGTTGGCTACCCAAATTGCAGCGGTGCAGATCGCACCCACACAAGCGGCAGCCCCTATAATCAAGGTATACCAACCCATTGATATCACGGGCAACGTCGAGTGCAACGAGCCTCTGGATGCCGTAAAATGCTTGCCCGAATTTACGGGAGCACAAGAGACATATGTCTCTTGGCGACAGGCGGCGGTAGCCGCATATTACATATTTAGAAATTATGTAAATAGCTCACGCCACTACCAGGCGGTTGTTATAATCAGAAGTAAAATAAGAGGCCCTGCCGATGCGGTGCTATCTTCGTTCGGCACTGTATTGAATTTCGATGCGATCATAGATCGCCTCGATTTCACATATAGTGACAAACGCGCCATTCACGTCATCGAGCAGGAGATGGGCACCCTCAGACAGGGGAGCCTGACTATATTACAATACTACGACGAGGTCGAGAAAAAGCTCACCTTGCTTACCAATAAAGCCACCATGTCGTATGAAACGGCGGCGGCAAAAATCTTATGCGACAAGTTTCGGGATGATGCGCTCCGTATATTTATTTCGGGACTCAAGCGCAGTCTTTCCGATGTCCTCTTCTCGGCGAAGCCGAAGGACATGCCAACTGCGTTGGCATTAGCTCAGGAAGTGGAATCAAACCACGAAAGGTACACCTTCGCAACATCGTTTGCAAAAAGCCTGGAGGGTAGGGATAGGAAGCAATACCCAATGGCGCAAGAACGCCAACAAACGCCCTACCAAGCGCACTCCCAAGTAAGCGGGGGAAAAAACCCACACTTTACTAAGCAGGTTAAGGCTCAGGTACACTCGGCTCCACATAACGACAGGCGTCGTGAAAACACACCAGAACCCATGGAGGTTGACCCATCTATGTCCAGGTTGAGACAACCTACTCAGACACAGGCCTACCAAAACGGGAAGCCCGCCCACTCCGGCCGTTCACACCCTCACAAGAAACAGAGGGTTAATCACATCGCTCAGAGCGTGGATCAGGCCGAGGGCACGTACGCAACCACAGCCTCCAACGCGGCTGGCAAAGTCGACGACGACACCATTTCTGAATATGATTTAGAAGTGATTAATTTTTTAGGGGAAAATCCCTGCTGCCCGTCATCAGACGAAGAGTAGCGGGGAAAGAGATGAAGTTCCTCATCGACACGGGTGCGTCAAAAAATTTTATCCGGCCTCACAAAGGCTTAAAAGGCGTTCGCCCCGTCGATTCCCCATTCACCATCCATTCACTCCATGGCGTTACTAAGATCACGAAGAAATGCTTCGTGTCACTTTTTGATTTGAAGGCCACGTTCTTCATTTTACCTGATTTGTCTTCCTTCGACGCGATCATTGGCCTCGACTTACTTAAACAGGCAGGGGCATCGCTTTGTCTGGCCTCCGGCCACCTCAGATGGGGCAATGGAGAAGAGAAAATTGAATTCCACCCATGCCCCGACGTCAATTTTACCGAAGTGGACTGCTCAGATGCGCCACCCTTAGCCAGAAACGCGTTCTTAGAAATGCTGAAGACTAGGAAGAAGGCTTTTGCAAACCCTAACGGGGCTTTGCCCTATAACACATCGGTGGTAGCTACCATCCGAACAGTTAGTGAGGAGCCCATATACGCTAAATTATACCCCATTGGGGGGCGGCGGACTTCGTCAACAAAGAGATTGAAGATCTGCTTAAAAACGGGATAATTCAGAAGTCGGTATCCCCTTACAACAACCCGATATGGGTTGTAGATAAAAAGGGGACCGATGACCATGGCAACCGGAAAATGAGACTAGTTATCGACTTCCGCAAGCTAAACGAAAGAACAGTGCCCGATAAATACCCCATGCCAAATATTAACATGATATTGAGCAACCTAGGCAATGCGAAGTATTTCTCCACGCTGGACCTCAAGTCTGGCTATCACCAAATCATTCTTGCAGAACGCGACAGGGAAAAAACCTCTTTCTCCGTGAATCGGGGAAAATACGAATTTCGCAGACTACCGTTTGGCCTCAAAAATGCAGGCAGCATTTTTCAGAGGACAATCGACGACATCCTACGGGAACAAATCGGCAAGTTCTGCTATGTTTACGTTGACGACGTAATTATCTACTCCGAAGACGAAAACTCTCACATCAAGCACGTAGATTGGGTTCTAAAGAGCCTGCACGATGCGAACATGAGGGTATCGGTAGAAAAGTCCAGCTTTTTTAAGAAAAGTGTGAGCTTCCTTGGGTTTATAGTCACTTGTAACGGTGCTACAACAGACCCAGAAAAGGTTAAGGCTATAAAAGAATTTCCGGAACCCAAAAGTGTTTTTGAGGTACGGTCATTTCTAGGCCTAGCCAGCTACTACAGATGTTTTATTAAGGACTTCGCGGCAATAGCAAGGCCTGTATCAGACATCCTAAAAGGGGAAAACGGAACAGTTAGTAGACACAGGTCACGAAACATTCCGGTTCAGTTCTCGGAGACGCAGCAACAAGCGTTCCGGAAACTACGAAACATCTTGGCATCCGACGACGTGATGCTAAGGTACCCCGACTACAAAAAGGCATTTGATCTAACGACAGATGCCTCGGCCCATGGCATTGGCGCAGTATTGTCCCAAGAGGGACGCCCAATAACAATGATCTCAAGGACATTGAAAGACAGGGAGGTTAACTACGCCACCAACGAGAGGGAACTCTTAGCCATAGTCTGGGCTTTGGCCAAGCTACGGCATTACCTGTATGCGGTTAAAGATATCAACATCTTTACCGACCACCAGCCGCTAACCTTTGCAGTATCGGAATCCAATCCGAATGCAAAGATTAAAAGGTGGAAAGCGCGCATTGATGAATCAGGGGCGCGTATTTTCTACAAACCCGGCAAAGAAAACTTGGTCGCCGATGCATTGTCACGGCAACAAATTAACGTCATGGAGGAGCAAGAAGCTCAATCGTGCGTGGCCACTATTCACAGCGAGCTCTCCTTGACGCACACTATCGAATCGACGGATAAGCCCCTAAACTGCTTTCAGAACCAGATAACTCTGGAGGAGGCACGCTTTCCGTTAAAGCGCAGCTTCGTCCTCTTTGGAAACAAGAGACGGCATGCGATTAACTTCCCCTGCAAAGAGTCATTGATTGATGAACTCGCAGATGTAATCGTTCCGAAGGGCGTAAACGCCATTCATTGTGACCTGCACACGCTGGGACTAATACAGGACGAATTGGTTCGGAGATTTCCAGACACCAAATTTTGGCACTGCAAAAACCGTGTAACGGATATTTTTGCAGTCCCTGAGAGACGGGAAATTCTTACCGTAGAACACAATAGGGCCCACAGGTCGGCCCAAGAAAACGTTAAGCAGGTACTCTCCGAGTACTACTTTCCGAAGATGACCAAGTTGGCTACCGAAATCGTAGCAAACTGCAAAACATGCGCGAAAGCCAAATACGATAGGCACCCAAAAAAACATGAGCTAGGCGAGACTCCGATCCCCTCTCATGTGGGAGAACTACTGCACATCGACATTTTTTCTACGGATAAAAAATATTTTCTCACTTGCATTGACAAGTTTTCGAAGTTCGCAATTGTGCAACATGTCCACTCTAGGACAATCGAAGACCTTAAACCGGCCATACTACAGATTATGAATTTTTTCCCTAGGGCTAGAGTAGTTTACTGCGATAATGAACCTTCATTAAATTCGCATACTATCTCGACCATGCTTGACAATCACTTTGGCGTTAGCATTGCCAATGCACCGCCACTCCATAGCGTGTCAAATGGGCAAGTGGAGCGCTTTCATAGCACCCTTTTGGAGCTTGCTCGTTGCCTAAAAATCGACAAGGGCATAACCGATACTGTGGAAATTATTTTGTTGGCAACCGCCAAATATAATAAGTCAATTCACTCTGTCGTTGACAAACGACCAGTTGACATCGTGCAGGAGCACCTCATTAAGGCACAAAACACGCTCAGGACCAGGGAAAACGCCTCCCGACAACACAGAGTATTCGAAGTCGGCGAGAAGGTATTGGTTAAATCCAATAGAAGGCTGGGAAATAAACTCACACCCTTGTGCGAGGAGAGAGCCGTAGAAGCGGACCTGGGGACCACGGTCCTCATTAAGGGGAGGGTGGTCCACAAGGACAATCTTAAATGATATAACTGACAATGTCCTTTATGGTTTCTTTTATTATTCATTTTTTATATTCACTTTTTATATAATATATTTTTTATCACACCTTCAAGCCGTCTGGCGCACTTTATTTTCTATATTCATTAGTTATTACACCTTCAAGCCGCTTGGCGCACTTTGTTTTTTACTATAGGTTCATAGCCACTGGCATAGTTGTTTTAGGTTCATTTTATCGGTGGTGGGAAAACCCTCTATAAGCATAAAAATAGCTAAAGTTTAATTTCACAGGATCGGACCAACATTTTGCATACTCCTGTCCTTGGCGTCGGCCCACGTTACCGATTATTCACAGGCCAGGTACATCCCCGTTGTAGATGGCGAAATCCTAGTATGGGAGGAGTTTGCTTACGTCACGCACACAGCAAACCTCTCAGAATATGGGCGCGTAATAGAGGAGACAACCAACATGATAGACAGGTTTCCGCTATCCCATATGAAGAAGCTTCTGAGCGTGGATACCGCCCACCTCCAGGACTTGTTAGAGTCGTTGGGCGTTCATCACAGAGTAGCTAGGAGCTTGGATTTCTTAGGATCTATGCTAAAGGTTGTAGCAGGGACACCAGATGCCAGCGACTTAGAAAAAATCAGGTTTTCCGAAATGAAATTAGTCGAGTCTAGCAATAGACAGATCCAAATTAACACCAAAACCCAAAATCAAATTAATCAACTTACCTCTACCGTCAATTCAATTTTGAGATCAGCCAAAACCTCACAAATAGACACTGGACACCTATATGAAACACTGCTTGCTAGAAACCGCATGTTGATGGCGGAATTACAAAATTTAATGCTTGCAATAACCCTAGCCAGGATTAACATTGTTAGTCCGAACATTTTAGATCACGAAGACTTAAAAACAGTTTGGCTTGAGGAACCCACCGATACACCTATAGGAGATCTTTTGTCCGTCTCGTCTGTAAAGATTTTACAGTCCCGTAACATTTTACACTTTATCATTAAATTCCCCAAAATTAAATTAGCCTGCAAGAAGATCACTATTTTCCCAGTTGCCCATGGTGGAACGATGTTGCAGATCATAGACAATGTCATAGCCGAATGCAGCGGAGAAGTTTACGCCATCAAAAACTGCTCCGAATCACCGAGAGCCACATTCTGCCGCCTAGCTTCAGAGAGTTCGTGCGCCAAAGAACTGCACGCCGGTGGGGTAGCACACTGCCGAGTACAAGAAAGTGACCTGCATCCGATAACCTACGTAGATGAAGGAATCATTATCATCAACGATAGGTCTGCCAAAGTGCGAGTGGACAACGGCACAGAAATCTGGACTCATGGCACACACCTCATAACCTTTGACAAACAGGCCACTATAAATGACACACTCTTTATCAACCATAATAACACCCAGAAGAGAGCTCCAGGGACAGCAAGTCTTCCCTTATTGAACATCACCGCCACCCAAGATGTCCTCAGCCTCCCGTATCTTCACCGTCTGAGTGAACGAAACTTGGAGTTCATCAAGGAGTTCAGGGAAGAGATTGACAACCATCGAACACGTCTCGTAGCAACTATTGCAGGAGCAATATGCTGCGCACTCATCTGCATCGGGCTCATTTTTAGGCGTTTCACCGAGGCAAGAAAATCTTCAGGCCAAATTAAGCAGATTATCGCTGAACTACAGACGGCCGAGGGCGGCCTTAATTCCGAGGGGGGAGTAGTTAACTAAAGTTAACCGGGCGACGGCTACGACCGATCGTCCGAAGACTCGCTCCGGCCAAACTGCTGACACAGCGTCTGGCCGGAAGCCCGTGCAAGTTAACTAAAGTTAACCGGGCGACGGCTACGACCGATCGTCCGAAGACTCGCTCCGGCCAAACTGCTGACACAGCGTCTGGCCGGAAGCCCGTGCATAGCCGGCAAACACTACCCGTTGGAGTGGCCGCTATGAGTTTCATATTTTGTTAGCCTTAAGTTCAGTTCGTCTTGGACATTCATAAAATAAAGAGCCATCGCTCATGAACCAACAACTCCGGCATTCTGTCGTTAACTTTATTTATTGATCATAGCAATCTGAGTCCCTAGGCCAGTTGCATTAAGGAAGACAGTCATCTTCCCAACATAATCGTCATAATTCTCCAAGTGGATTTATCACCCTCTTCCCCTGTGCGAGGGACACCATCAGCCAACCGGCACATCATCGGAGACTGCAGCGAGGGATCCCCCTGTGGCCACCCGAATATTAATTAATTTACATATTGGCGCGGGTGCGCTGGTATTAGGGCATTCGCTACACACATATGCATACACATATTTATGCATAGACGTTGCCGACAGAGACCGCAAGCTGCCAAGATTTATTTTCTATGCGATCGTAACTGGCGCGAAGGCTTGATCTGCGAATTAGAGACGAAAGAGACAAGAGAAAATCGCCGTGGGTCCGAATATTTCGCTGATATAGGGTGCCTCATGCACTCCGACCAAGGAGCCAAGAAAGAGAGAGAAAATATTGAAACGAAACGAACCAGTGATGTTGCTGCTGCCTACGGGCGTATAAGAAAACCTTAATTCAGAATATTTTTATATTTCATATATATTATCTTTTAATTATCTACATAAATACACCTAGACACATACACACATAACCACACCTTATTAAACCTTAATTTACAATGAACTGCTACGATCATTGGGCCCAACGAGCTTCTCGGCGACAACCATGAGGTATTAAATAAACTTATAAAACTTATAAAATTATGTTGTAAATAAATAATAATCGTCCTATTACATAATGCCAATGAAATATCAAGATTAATGCGGTGAATTAATTAAATCTTGGGGAAATGTACACCAGGTTCCACACATTTCCAAAGGTCGGGAGGGTATAGAAGAACGAGTTATCACTACCATCGTGATCACTTCCAAACACAACGCGGTCCCCTAATTCTCTGCTACCGTTTATTCCGTTTTGGGGAATTCGCTAAGTTCACTTTTTTTTTTATTTTTCTTATTTGGATTAGAGTAGTTTCCGTCAAGTGCACTGAATGGTGGGCAACGGAGATAATAGGGATAGGAAAACCCCTCAATACCGGCGAGCTGAGAGCAGAGCGCAGCATAGTGCACGAAACCCCGATTCCCTCTCTAGCCGAGGCTGTAACCGAAAACAAGCAACAGCCGTACTATATACAGTATATGTGGTCATACAATATAATTCATTATAACCGAGAGAAAGTTGGAAAAAGGGAGTCATAGTCAACACGATTACAGCTAAGGATGGCCATATAATAATAGCAGAAGTTGAAACATTCACTGGGATTCCTAAGCGTCCAGTATCAAAATTGGCAGTTTTAGATGTTCTAGGTAAAACTCCGGACTAGTTTTACGGTGGGCGGGATGTGGCTGGTTCATATAAATAGTAAGTTTCCGTTTCAAATTCAAATTTTAATCTTTAAAATGTTACCACAATCCCACCAATAATATTTCTTGCCTTCTATCGATACTTCCAACGAACACAGGTCTGAACATTTTTGCGTCGCCCGTCTCCAGAAGAGCATTTTGGAAAAGAGAAATCACGACAACACAATTTAATAATTCGTTCGTTTCTGATATCATCTTGCTAATTCTTGCGAATTTTGTTTATATTCAATAAATAAATTTTTTACTAATAGAGTGAAACATAGCGAGTTGAGACGATTATATTTGGTGTTGTTTTCCATTTGCCACACGGAGTGGCCACAATATTCTTTATCCCGATCAATAGCCGAGTCGATCTGGCCATGAACGTCTGTGCGTCCGTATAAACGTCGAGATCTCAGATACTATAAACGCTAGAAAGTTAAGTTTCAGCAAGCAGACTCCAGTGACACAGACGCAGCGCAAGTTTGTCGATTAATGTTGCCACGCCCACTCCAACGCCAACAAACCGAAGAAAACTGCAACGCCCACACTTTTTATACCTGTTTTGATATTTTTGTCAGTTTCTTATTAGTATTGTAACTTTCTATTGGTCTCCAAAATAAATGTTTGCACCGCCCACCCTAACGCCCACAAACCGCCCAAAACTGGCACGCCCACACTTTTGAAATTTGTTTTGATATTTTTTCACAGTTTTATTAGTCTTGTAAATTTCTCTCAATTTGCCAAAAAACTTTTTGCCACGCCCACAAACCACCCAAAACGGTCAGTGTTGAAATTTTTCTTCGCTAGCTGAGTAACGGGTATCAGATAGTCGGGGAACTCGACAATAGCGTTCTCTCTTGTTTTAACTCTAAGTTAAATGGACTTGATGTTAAAGATAGATTTCGTCACATGGCTCCCACACTGTGCTCGCCTACGGTAGAGCACCCTGTGTCTGATGGTAACATCAATTCAGCAGATTCAGTGCTCAAACTAATGCGGGACCTGCAAACGGTGAACAACAAAAGGTGAAATAAAAACACAAAAATCTTAAATTTGAATATTATTATACCCGTTACTCGTAGAGTAAAAGGGTATACTAGATTCGTTGAAAAGTATGTAACAGACAGAACGAAGCGTTTCCGACCATATAAAGTATATATATTCTTGATCAGGATCAATAGCCGAGTCGATATGACCATGTCCGTCAGTCTGTCCGTCAGTATGAATGCTGAGATCTCAGGAACTACAAAAGCTAGAAAGTTGAGACTAAGCATACAGACTCCAGAGACATAGACGCAGCGCAAGTTTGTTGATTCATGTTGCCACGCCCACTCTTACGCCCACAAACCGCCCAAAACTGCCGCGCCCACACTTTTGGAAAATGTTTTGATATTTTTACATTTTTGTATTAGTCTTGTAAATTTCTATCGATTTGCCAAAAACTTTTTGCCACGCCCACTCTAACGCCCACAAACCGCCAAAAACTGTCAGTGCTAAAGACTCTTCTTCGCACTTCCACTAGCTGAGTAACGGGTATCAGATAGTCGGGGAACTCGACTATAGCGCTTTCTCTTGTTTTTTATTTACTTTACCCAAGAAGGTTCTGTATCGAGTAACCTTAGGCTGAACAACCTTACTATATATAAGAAAACCAATAATTTAGTAAATCAAATAAAACTAACGAAGTGATCTCTACACAGGCCGATATGATTGATCACATAGGAAAAACTTTACAGCGCTACATCAGCTGCAGTTCACAAGAAGCCATCTCCGCTCTCGCCATTGCAGTTCGGCTTCCGGAAAGGGTGACTTACCTCATATACAATCGTGACGGTAAAGAACTTTGCTTCGCAGACAATAGAAGGGAAAGATGGCAAGGAGGCAGCGAAGCATACTGCATAGTGGTCACTTTGGACATCAGAAATGCCTTTAACTCGACGAAATATAAAACCAACCTAGAAGCTATAAAGCACCTAGACTTACTGGACTGGTGGAGTTAAAACTTCGCACAAATTCGTAGATGTCAACTGCCTGTTGTAACCAGTCAAAGAAGACGTGGGGTTGACGTGTTGTTGTTTCACCAGGCGATTGCCTGAAGGACGCATCCGTTAGCTTCCGTATGTCCGCATAGGACAGCAGTGTGAAGCACCCAGCAACGCAGTCCGCAACATCCAGGACGACGAGAGCGTAAGGACAGCAGACCCGTCCAGGTCCGTCTGCACTAGTTTGAGGATAGGGTAAGGGTAAAATGCTCGTCTCTGACTATCCGTCTTGCTACAGGGACAGAGCGTTTGAAGGAACTGAACATTCGTCTGGCGGCACCCGTCACCTGTTCAAGCCCATAGCCCACCCTCGCCACCAAACACTCGTGGCCGCGGCAGTACCTGGGCGAGCAATCACTTCCACGACGGAGGAGAGACCCACCACGGGATCTTATGTGTAAGACAAGTAAAATGCAGATCAAGGAAACGAGAACTGCTAAGTTTTGTAACTGGGAACCGGGTTGTCATGTTTAATGTAAATTTCGTGGGACGAACTCCCGAAGTCTTTTAAACTAGCCGCACGTTTCTCGTAGGGAGTGGACCAGTGCAATCAGTTCGCCAGTATGGGTAAAAGGTGTATTTACCGCCTTAAAAAAGAGGACTTCGCATATCGCTGTGTGGAAGAACAGAAGCACGTTTCTCGTAGGGAGTGGACCAGTGCAATCAGTTCGTCAGTATGGGTAAAAGTTGTATTAACCGCCTTAAAAAAGAGGACTTCGCATATGTCGCACAGACGTTGCGCATATCGCTGTGTGGAAGAATAGATGACATGCGAAAGGACGTGCCTGAATATTACGCCGAAACGGAAAGCGACCCAAAGCTCGCAGCAATCTAAACAATATTGGAAGCAGCATACCCAGGTACCTTAGGTCCAGAAAGAACTAGTCCCAGCCAACCGACCGAGGAGAAAATCCCTTCGAGCAAATGGAGTGGTCCGAAAACATGTACGTCTTGGACCTAAGCAATGCCGGAATTGATGCATTGATCTCTGAATTGGTTAGTTTCCAACAAAAGACACTGGAGGACTTGGGATGGCACATCCTAGGAAGTTTCCAGACTATGTATGAGAAGGCAGGACCTGTATAGGCATGTTCCGCATAGAGCAGGGAATGGAGATGTGGTGACCTAAAAGCTGTGCGTTCCGCGGAAATTAAGGGAATCCGTCCTGCGAGAAGACTTCCTATCAGCCGGCCATGTGGGCAGTCGTTAGACAATAGCTCGACTAGTAGCCCGACGTTAAGGTCCCAGCACGGAAAAAATGCTGATCGACAGAAACAAGGCTACCAAACGCACTGTACGACAAAGAAACGCGAGCGACCGAGGGATTAGCGGCCAAACTGGCACCCAGGTTCGATGGGCCGTACCACATTACGGATTTCGTATCGCCAGAGTTCTGTTAGATTCGCCACCGGACAGTCAGAATGGAACGCACTGTACCGAACAGCGACCGGCGCCTGGAGGCTATTAAGTTTTGCCGAATTAAAAGCCGAAACTAGTGTAACTAAGCTATTAGTAAGTCTTGACTAAAAGTAAGTAGTTTTTTTTTTAGTAATTCCAGCTCTGGAAAGCTTGGTTTCTGAAAATGGAACACCCGATATCAGCTGTATATTTTCGGCTAAAGCTAAGATCAAGCCCGTGTGTACCCGTTATATTTATTTTCGAACGAGCTGGCAAGGTGTGCACATGCACACATCTTTTATTAGTATTGGTGTTAGGGAAAAAGAAACAATGAGTTCTAAGGCATATGATCTATGGACTTTTTGACCACATCTGTCCATATTCCAGGAGGAGAAATCTAAGCCCTTAAGCTACCGCTGTGCATTTTGAAAAAATAGAGAAATACTTTTTGCCACGCCCACACTTTTGTAAAATGTTTTGATATTGTTTCATTTTTAGTTAGTAATGTAAACTTCTATCGATTTGCGAAAAAACGTTTTGCCACGCCCACTCTAACGCCACAAACCGCACAAACTGTCAGTGTTGAGGAGCCTCTATCGCACTTCCACTAGCTGATTAACGGTGTCCCGGATCGAACATTGTAATCGATAGTTAGTATTTTTATTTATCTTTGTATTGTAAACTAGTCCGAAAATGTTAGGATTATTAGCCAAAGTGTGTGCGGGCACACTGATTGTCGCCATCGTAAGTTTCCAATAAGCCAGGAAAACTTAGCATTTTTCATTATCGCGCGAAAGCTTGGATGACACACTGCGGTGAGCTAGGAATAAGTGTAATAACCCTTAAAACGAGCCTACATCCACGGAATAAGTCTTTCTTTCGGTATCCATGGTGGAGTAGCCGTTTAAAGGCAACTCAGTTCGCGCGACGATATCTTTTATTCGCAGTCCGAGGGCGACTGCAAGGGAAACTTGCGCTGGAGGACGGCTTAGACGGCCAGCTAGAGAGTTGCCAGGAGCCAGCAGGAGGAGCGCGCAGCCAGCGCTACTTGCAGGAAAAGGAGTCGCAGTCAGCGACAGAGCCGTCGCAGCCAGCGACAGAGTCGTCGCAGACAGCGACAGAGGAGCCGCCAGCGTCGAACGGCGGTACAACCGGGTCGCAGCCAGCGATGAGGAGACGCACAGGAGCGTCATTTGTGGAGACTGCAGCCAGCGGTCACCAGGCGCAAGGAGCGCCCAGCATCGGCGGCCGCAGACAGCGGCCACAAGGCGTCGGAGACGCCATATTGGACGCGTAGGAGACGCCATTTGTGGACGCTGCCAAAATGGATCTGGGGAAGATCTAGCATTCCCCCAGGAAGAGTGTCCGGATCAACGGAGGGGCTGGCACGCATACACCGGATCAGCAGCCAGCGCGTAGTGGATCAGGAACCCGGCCGCGAACCACGACAGCGTCCATTGGCACCCCGACCAATACCAGCACTACAGTAGCTTCCCAGATTTGAAGTACTGCCGGCGCAGCTGCACCAGAGATGAACCAGTCCCTCATATTGGAGGCGAGGATCGCAGCGTTGGAGAAGGAGCTGGAGAGAGCGAGAGTCAGCAATTGCCCGCCAATCGCCACCAATTGCGCGCCAAGCCCAGCTAACCCAAGCGCAGTTGGCGACAATAGTGGAGCGTCGGGGCAGCCGCCATCTTGGAGCGGACCGCCACTACTCACTAATGGAGAGGCATCACATGACGGGGTCGGGTCGGTTCCCTATAACGGTGCCGGTGCAAGCAGCGCGGCATGCACACTGCCTTCATCTTGGAGTGGACCGCCATTGCTAACGACTAGCAACAATTTTGTGGCGCCACTGTGTGCAACAAGTACTGGGCAGTCAGTCTATGGATTCCTGCAACCGGGCTTGAGCGTCCACAACGTGTCAACAGCATCGCCACTTGTCGGATCCTACGCCTCGACGACGCCGAATGGAATGCATGGACCATATGGACCAAGGAAGCTTCCGGACTTGCCTGCATTTGGAGGGCAGCCGGAGGAGTGGCCGATATTCAGTTGTGTGTTCGTGGAGACGACCCGAGCGTACAACTGCACGGACCTGGAGAGCAACCAGAGGTTGTTGAAGGCGCTGAAGGATGAAGCTCGTGAGACAGTGAAGGCGCTGCTTTCATCCCGGGAATGTCAGCGCTGTGATGAAGCAGCTGCGCTTCAGGTTCGGCCGACCGGAGCAGCTTATACGCAGCCAGCTCAACAGCGTGCGAGAGGTTTAGCCGATTTCGGAGCACAACCTGACGAAGATTATTCCCTTCGCGACCCGAATGAGCAATCTGGCAGCCTTCTTGCAGTCAGCGAAGGAGAAGCAGCACCTCGGGAACCCAACTCTCATGGAGGAGCTTGTGGCCAAGCTTCCCACAAGCAAACGAGTGGAGTGGGCAGGGCATGCTGCAACGATTGTGCCCTTTCCCACTGTAGTCCACTTCAGCACGTGGCTACAGGAGCACGCAAACGTGGTGTGTACGGTTTTGAACGTCGAGGGAAAGGAGCCGAGGCGTCTAGCTCTGCATGCGAACGTCGACCACTACCAAGGCGAACAGGAGATCGCCATGGAGGTTGTCCCATTTGCCGAGGACAACACGGAATCACGAATTGCCAAGAATTCGTTGAAGCTTCGCCGCCTGGAAGGTGGAGCATTGTGAAGAGGCACCGACTCTGCTTCACATGCTTACGAAGCGGGCACGCCACCAGATCCTGCCATATGCAATCTGAGTGCCAGATTAACGGATGCCGGAGGATGCATCATCGTCTGCTACATGGCGCGGTCGAAGAGCGAAGGTCGTAGCAGCAAGGTGGTTTCGACGCCACGGAGGGAACCAGCAGCCAGCAGTTCCCAGACGCAGCCGGGCCAGGATGCCTTCGCGACAAGATGGTCACAGGGACCAAGAAGGAAAGCAGCAGCCAGCGGTTTTCAGAAACAGCCTGGAGAGAAGTGCTTCGCGTGAAGCGGGACTGCCCACCCAAAGGAACCTAAGCTGCGTTGACCCTGAAGAAGGATGCCTACTGTTCCGCATACTGCCCGTTATACTGTCGGAAAGTGGAAACATATGCCCTCCTGGACGATAGATCCTCGGTCACGATGATCGATGAGGAGCTGCGAAGGGATCTTGGAGTACGAGGAGAGCGTCGGCAGCTTAATATCCAGAGAGCCAGAGAGCCTACCAACGTGGTGAGCCTGCAGATAAATGGAGTCGGAAAGACCACTCGCCACGCATTAAAAAACGTTTATGCCGTTTCAAGCCTGAGTCTGCCAATGCAGACACTAAGTCGAAAGGATGTCCAGGGCGTGCAGAGAGATGCGCGTCTGCCGATGAAGCCTTACAGCAACGCGGTGCCGAAGTTGCTTATCTGTCTGGATCATGGCCATCTCGGATTGCCACTTAAAACAAGGCTGTTCTCTAGAGAGGGACCGTACGCGGCTGCAACCGAGCTGGGCTGGGTTGTGTTCGGGCCTGTAAGTGGGCAATCGACCATGCCATCGCCGAGGTCCTGCCTACTCGCCGTGTCAGTCGACGACAATGGAGCAAATGGTTGAGGACTACTTCGAAGTGGAGATCTTTGGAGTAAAGCCCGCGCCGCAGGTCGCAGCCAGCGACGATGTTCGGGCCCAAAGGATCCCCGAAGACACCACGGTGAGAGTGGGGCGTCGCTACCAGACAGGATTGCTTTGGAAGGACGACCACGTTGTACTGCCACAGAGCTACGAGATGGCGTACAAGAGGCTGGTCAACGTTGAGAGGAAGTTGAAGCGCAAGATGCCGTTAGCGCAAGAATATGACCGGATCATCAAGTATTACGTACTTAAAGGATATGCGAGGAAGTTGCAGCCAGATGAGGTCGCGGTAAGGAGCGATCGACTTTGGTATTTGCCACACTTTGCCCAACAAGCCCGGCAAGGTGCGGCTTGTGTTTAATGCTGCAGCCAAAGTTGGAGGAACATCGTTGAATTCGGCCCTGGACAAAGGGCTTCAGCACTATAAGCCTTTGCCAGCTGTGCTCTTCCACTTCAGAGAGGGAGCAGTCGGAGTCTGAGGTGACATTAAGGATATGTTCCACCAAGTTCCGATCCGACCCGAGGATAGATGTTCTCAACGATTCCTCTGGAGAGATGGCGACGACGAGAGAGATCCAGACGTCTACGAGATGGACGTAATGACCTTTGGAGCAGCATGCTCGCCGAGTGCTGCACATTACGTCAAGACTGTGAATGCCCTGAAGTTTCGGGATTCGGATCCGAGAGCAGTCAAGGCCATCACCGACTACCACTATGTCGATAATTATGTGGACAGTTTCGCTATAGAGAGCGAGGCTATCAGCGTATCTACCCGTGTGAAGGAGATACACGCGTATGCTGGATTCGAGTTGTGCCAGTTTTCATCAAGCTCGCCCACCGTGGAGACGGCTTTAGGGCCTGGACGAGTCAAGAGCGTCGGATGGGGTGAGGCCGAGCATAAGATCCTCGGAATGCGTTAGCAATTAGCAACGGATGACTTCAGGTTTAACGTGGAGTATCATCGAGTGCCAAGCAGCGTCCTGAGTGGAGATCGAGTCCCTACGAAAAGGGAATATTTAAGCCTGGTGATGTCGAAGTTTGATCCCCTGGGATTCCTGTGCTGCCTCATGATTACAGCGAAGCTGTTGCTGCGAGAGATCTGGAGGCAGAAGATTCAGTGGGACGAACCACTACCGGAGGAGCTAAGCAAGGCCTTTGCGACTTGGCGTAGAGAGATGGACGCCGTGGGACATTTTCGATGTCCTCGCCACTACTTTGCCCCTGGAGTAGTCCGGGCCATAGAGCTGCACGTCTTCGTGGATGCTGGTCAGGCAGCATTTGCAGCGGTGGCCTATTGGAGGGTCACCATTGAGGACGACGAGTGCTGGTGAGCTTCGTGTGCGCAAAAACGAAGTGTGCGCCCATGAGAACCATGTCGATTCCACGGCTGGAACTACAGGCAGAAGTTCTTGAAACCAGGTTCATGAACACGATCAAGGAGGAGCACAGTGTGGTCATCCCGGACCTAGTGCTATGGACGGACTCAAAGACGGTGCTGAGGTGGATAGGCAGCACGCACCGCCGTTATAAGCAGTTTGTCGGCAACCAAGTCGCGTACATTCTGGATTCGTCGAAGGTTTCTCAGTGGAGATGGGTGCCTACAGCCGACAATGCTGCGGATGATGCGACGCGGTCTCAGAGAGGAGTCGATCTTAGCCAGGAATCAAGGTGGCTAAGAGGACCTGCGTTTTTGAGACAGCCAGCTCGCCGGAGCCTGAGCAAGGAACTGAACGCGTTCCAGATGTGCCGGATGAAGAAGAGATGCCCCGTGAGTTTGCTTTAGTTGCGGCAAACGATTTCGTACTTCCGTTTCAGAAATTCTCGAGCTTCAATCGCCTGGTGAGGACCACAGCCTGGGTCTTACGGTTTGCGCGCCTGTGCCGCAAACAGAAAGGTGATCTCGAGGAATACGGCCTTACTGCAGACAGACAGGCAAAACTGGAGTCGTTCCCCGACGAGATAAGGTCGGCAGAAGCTGGGAAGGACGTCGCTAGCTCGAGCGACATTCGAGTTTTGGTGCCCTACTTGGACGAGCATGGGTTTCTGAGAGCCTACAGCAGAATTGATGCCGCGCTGTGCATGCCGTACAGTGCGAGGAGGCCCATCATACTGTCACACAGGCACAGTCTGACGGAGCTGATTGTGCGACACTTCCACGCCAGGATGATGCATCAAAACGTCGATGCTACAATTGCGGAGATCCGGACGAGATTCTAGATCACGAAGATGAGGCGTGTGATGAGGAGTGTCATCGCATCGTGCAACGAGTGCAAGTTGCAGCGAGCTCGGCCGATGCCGCCAATAATGGGACCCCATCCAGAAGACAGATTGGATGCGGGTGGCTGGCCATTCAAGTACACTGGACTGGACTACTTTGGGCCACTGTTGGTGACTGTGTCCCGTCACAAGGAGAAGCGTTGGGTCGCCATGTTTTCGTGCTTGACGACCAGGGCGGTTCATCTGGAGTTGGCGCATGACCAGTCGACGGATTCCTGCATAATTGACTGCGCAGGGATAACGGCAAGAACTTCGTGGGAGCTGACAGGGAAGCTAGACGCTTTGGTGACGTGTTCGAGATGGAGAAGATTCAGAGTGAGTTGTCGAGCAGAATCATTCAATGGATCTTCAATTGCCCAGTAAACCCGTCTAAGAGCGGAGTATGGGAGCGCATGGTGCAGTGCGTCAAACGAGTACTGCGTCATACCCTGAAGGAAGTTGCGCCGAGGGACCACGTACTGGAGAGTTTCCTGATTGAAGCGAAGAATATTGTCAACTCGCGTCCGCTTACCCACTTGCCTGTGGATGTGGACCACGAGGCGCCCTTGACGCCTAATGACCTACTCAAGGGAGTGGCCAATCTGCCGTATACGCGTGGATTGGATGCGGAACTGCCCAAGGAGTGCTCTACGAGAAAGTAGTGGATTGCTCGCCTGCTACGAGACCGTTTCTGGAGGTGGTGGGTCCTGGTATATCTACCTACGCTTGTGCGCCGCAAGAAGTGGTGCCGAAGAACGGAGCCCATCCACCAGGGTGATCTGGTCTTCGTCTGCGATCCTGCCTTGCCCCGACGAGAGTGGTGCAAGGGCATCGTGGAGGAGGTCTAAAGCGAAGCTGATGTAGTCATCAGACGCGCTAAGGTGCGCGTGAACGACAACGGCCAATCGAGGACAATGATGCGACCCGTCTCTAAACTTGCAGTTTTGGATTTGAGTGAAGCGGTTCTTCACGGGGTCGGGGATGTCCCGGATCGAACAATGTAATCGATAGTTAGTATTTTTGTATTGTGAACTAGTCCTAAAATGTTAGGATTATTAGCCCAAATATGTGCGGGCACACTGATTGTCGCCA